>NC_086338.1:28202966-28503518 GCF_032445375.1 Bacillus rossius redtenbacheri | reverse complement strand
ATAATACCTATATACAATACACTAACATATTATAATAGAAAATTCCTTCTTGTATGTTGCACAGGAAACCGGTATTAACATAATGAACAGCCATGAGACTTGACCTGTGCTCGTATTGTGATGTAATTTTCTCCTTATTTAATGCTATAGTAAGTATATATGGCTGGTGCTTGTGATTTGGACATTTGTAAGAAAAAAATGTGTGCTTGAAAACCCTCAAAAGACATGTAACAATTTTATGTTATAATTAATGTCTTTTTCTTCTTAAAAACACATATACTAATTTACAGAGGGTCTAAATATGAAACAATGCAGTCTTAATACAAATTCATCATATAGCTTTATAATCGACATATTGTTTTCCATTTCACACAAGCTCAACATAAATGAGACTGGACTGGAATCGGCTGTCCTCACTAAACGAAAAACTTGTCTGACCAACCTAAATGAAGTGAGATGGTGGTGTAGTAGTGGAATATAAATGGGAATGAAACAAATGTGCAATGAGAAATACTCTTTAACATTGCAATGTCACTTTCCCTAATTGAAATACTTATTGTACCAGACAAGAGCTCAAATTGATCCAGCTTCCCTAACATTGTGATGCCAGTGACTTGCTGAAGATACAATAGTGACAGTCCATAAAAAAATCTGGTTTCCTTAATTTTTTCTATAGAAAGCATGTTAATCTACCTAAAGTTAGTGGATTAAGCTAGGTTTTATATTTGTATTTTAATACTACCAAATTGACTAAATAGCCTAAGGATAAAACAACAAATACAATATGGCAATAGTATATAGGGTCTCTAAAATCCAAATTCTCAAAGTAAATACACAAAATAATATTAACACAACAGTACTTCCACACAAACTATATTCAAATGAGATCACAAATTTATTGTAAACAAATAATATAAATAATTTTGTAATATGCAGTACAAAATTTTAAAATAATATGCATGGCGAGTTATACTTTGTACAAAATAGAAGGTAGCTAGCTAGTTTGGCCTAACTCGTCAACAATGAAGTCATTAGAGATAGAGAAACTTATTCAAACAGACAATAGGGTTTTGGATTGTAACTTCTATGATCTATGTTATGAAACCAGCCAAGAATGCACCTGAAGTAAGTTAAGAACCATGTATAACCATAATCAGAAAGCCACACCAGGTCAAACCAGGTTCTTTCCATTTGAATACTTAACAATAGAGGCAAAGATGAAAAGGGGTATTTTCAATAACAAATAACAACGTAGTCTGAGAAGTAGACTTTAATAAAAAAAAACTATATACATATATATATATTATATATACAATACATTAAATTTTTAACTGACTCTCTATGCAGATGTTCTTGGAGATTTTTGCTGAAAAAAAGAGAAGAAGATAAAACAATTATTTTTAACTTGTTTCAGGTCAATTATGACATGTATGTGAGATTTTTAAACATGTAGACACTAAGTTGTTACATTATTTATTTTTAAATTACCATGCAAACAGAAAAAAAAAGTTTCTGATGCCAATGATAAATTTCAAAACTGAAAGCATCTTAAAAGGGACCAATTGATATTGCAACCTATGCATTTTTTTTTTCAAACTTATTAAGCAGGAATACTTCTTCACTGGGAATTTCTTAACATGCTATTTACATTCCTAATAATCAATTTAATGGTGTCTGGTTAATGCAAAGAGGCCCATGACATTGTATAATAACACATTTTAAGTAAAGTTTTAAAAGAAAACTTAAATTTAAATCCTAATTATTTCCTAATAAGTGTCTGTGAACAGTGCCTGTGATGTTACATCATTACAATTCAGCCCATATTTTTGTGCAATAATACTCTAAAATTTCTAGTAAATTTTTGAGCAGATTCTCAATATTATCCTTTGTAGTGCACATTTAATGTTTATTTTCATTATTTAAATTGCTACCACTACATAACTATACACATGTAATCTAATAAATCATCATTAAATTTGTTTCCTTTATTGTCATAAAATGGATGGAATTAGGTTTTGTCAAACTCTCCAAATCAAACATACTTGGTTACTACCATAACTTAGCATAAGAACAACTAATTTAAATATAAATACCAATGATGCTTATGCTTAGTACAACACAACTCGAAGACTTGTACCTTCTCTGCGGTAAAGGACAAAATTTATTTCAATTATTTTGCCCTGCAATTCCAGCCCACCAATAAAATGAAGGCCAGATTGCAGAAATAACTTTGTTAAGCAAAATGGCAATTAATGAAACCGCTGCCTAATTATATGTGTAGGCCTAGTGCATTCACTTACAATAAATTACATTTATGACAAGCCAGATATAATAGCAGGCTTTATTAAATTTCCATTAAAAGTAATACGTAGGCCTACAACATACGATGTAAGTACTACAGAGTGCGGAACATAATAAAAATAATTACTTAACCAGTAGAATTGTAAATTATTTCAAATTAAACACTTCAATATTTATATTAAAATAAACACAACATAATTAATTTATGTGTTGTGCACAGTAAATAAACACAAATTACCCTTAACTACATATTATAGGTTATGAAATATATTTACTTAAGTATATTATAAAAGCCCGAAGGTGATAACTCAATAAAATAAATTGGTTTAATCAAATGCTATTAAAACCAAAATATTTAGGAACCTATAAGCCTATATTTGTGATTTTTAACTAAAGATAACATTAAAGGGACTAACCCATACATTAGCATTCGTGTTCTACAGTCAACGACCATATCGCGGCAGATGGCTGGGCTGTTGGAAGACCTGGTGGAAGCGGTGGACGGGGGGAAGCAGATAGATGCAATCTTTATAGATTTTGAAAAGGCGTTTGATAAGGTCCCCCATAGGAGGTTAATGGAAAAGGTTGAGTTGCTGGTGAGGGATGGAAGGGTGGTAAACTGGGTGGGTGATTTCCTGAGGAATAGAAGACAAAGAGTGAGAGTGGGTGAGGAAAGCTCCGAGGAGGGGGAAGTGACGTCGGGGGTGCCACAGGGGAGTGTGCTGGGGCCTCTGTTGTTCACAATTATGATAAACGATCTGGGGGAGGGCATGAAAGCCAGATGGAGGCTATTTGCAGATGACTGTGTAGTGTATGAGGTTGTGGGGGAAGGGGGATGTTTAACAGAGGACTTGATAAGGTTGGAGCAATGGACGGAGAAAAATGGAATGTCCTTGAATGTTGGTAAGACAAAAGTTGTCAGATTTACAAAGAGGAGGAAAGTCACACGAAATGTATATTACTGGAAGGGGCAGGAGATAAGAGAGGCAGCAGGATATAAGTACCTGGGGGTGACACTGAAAAATGACCTAGGATGGGCGGAGCACATAGAGGGGGTGGTCAGGAGGGGAAGGCAGGCGCTGGGGTTGCTTGGTAGGACCCTGCAGGGAGCTGGGAGGAGGACAAAGGAGAAGGCATACTCCACATTGGTCAGGCCAATGTTGGAGTATGCGGCGGCGGTCTGGGACCCCTACCTGGTGACTGAGGTGAAGGAGCTGGAAGGGGTGCAGCGCAGAGCGGCTAGGTGGGTGATGGGAATGTGGAGAAGGAGGGAGGGGCAGGATGGGAAACTGCATAGCCCAACGGAAATGATTAAGGAGTTGGGGTGGGAAACGTTACAGAGGAGAAGAAGAGTGGAAAGGTTGGTCAGGATGTTCAAGGTGCTGAAGGGGGAAGGGGGATGGGGGCAATTGGGAAGCAAAGTACATAGAGGGGAGTACAGAGGACGAAGAGACCACAGATGTAAGCTCCAGAGGGTGTGGAGGCGGACAGAGAGAGGGCGGAACACCTTCCTGGTGAGGACGGGGAGGGAGTGGAATGGGCTGGGGGAGGAAATGGTGGAGGTCAGGGATGGGAGGGAGCTGAGGAGAAAGCTGATGGAGGGGGGGGGGGGGAGAGGGGAGTGAGTGGGAGTTCTTGCCACCGGGTGAAAGCCCAATTGCAGGTTAAGTAATAATAATATTATAGCTACAGTAAGTAGAAAACTTGTTAGATGCTTTAGCAATTTTATTAAATCGCGAATATCCTGTTAATGCATCACATAAATTAAAAATCAGACTGAAAACAGCGCACGGGAATGTTTGAGCATAATAAGCATACCGACAAAAAAAGACATTCCTTAACCTACAGCTTTACACATTTCGAAGACGCATAAAAGATTGTTTCTATACCGGTAATTGCTTAAGTGCGAAAGTAAAAACAAAAAATAGTAAACTAACATGAAATAAATATTGTTCAAACTTACAATTTATTCACCACATATAAAAATACAAGTACCAAAATACTGCGCCAAAACAAAAAATAATACACAAAGACAAAGATTTCTAAACTTCAGTGCCAACAAGCATGATGGGAAGTTTCAATATAATGTCTCAGATACATTTCAGAATCAACCACAATGTAATATTGCCAAACGAATCTTGCTGAAATGTATCTGAAACTTCATTTATAGACATGAGTACTATGTGTCCAATGAAATGTTTATGAAATATTCCAGAAAAATGACAGATGAAATGTAATCTATTCGAAACATAGTAATGTTACTGCAATATCACAGACATGTTACTGAAACATTGTGTGCTGTATGGGATATAAAAAGACAAACGCCAAATTTTAGCATTTTGTATTTCTTTTCTCTGTGTGAATAAAATAACAGTTCTTAACGTAGTTGCTAATACTGTACTATATTTCTAAAAAAAATTACGAAAACCCCTGACATCGTCACCATAACAATGATAAATTTGCAAAATAATTAAGGCACATTTTTTAATGCTACGAAGCACACTCTTAAGAGAAATGTTTTAAACTTATGTTGGGATGTAACTAATATCTTAAAAGCATTCTGAAACCGTTACTTTGAGGGAGACCTTAATATACCGAACACCATACCATCCTTTAATCGAGTACGATTTTCGCTTCTTAAGACCCATTTGTCTTCAAAATGCACTGTACTGTGTAAGTAATAAATCAGTTTTAAAATCAGTTAATTATTTTATCTTCCTATTTCGTATTCTAATTGAGATAAATATCAGATAAGCATGTGTTACTAGTATCACGACATCAAGGTATTATTTATCAGTAACTAATATTTCATTTTATTTTTTTGTTAACTAATGTGCATAGGGCAGTGCACTAGACATCACTACCTGTGTGTAGTGTTGCGTTACACTTTTTAACGCATTAGAGTTTACATAAAATGATAAATTCAAAATTTCTTTTAAAAGTATAAATATCAGCGATCAATTTAATTAATGTCCAGTATAACTCAGTCAGTAAAACATTCGGAAATATGTATAGGACCTGTTAACCTAAATATTTGTTAACAGTTAAACTGAACTAAGATGTGTTAGAGTGGTTTTTTCTCTGTCCGTATATTAGAGGTATGGAACATCAATAAATATAGTTAAAAAAACTAAAGAAACATGCTTTTAAAGATTATCAAACTAAAAAGTTAAAAATAATTTTAAAATTTAATTTATGACAATAGTATATAAGCAATACTAGTATAAATGAGAAAAAAAGCTTGAGGCGCTTTGTGCCATATTTTTTGTATATTAAGTGCCCCATGCTTTTTTCTCATTTATACTAGTATTGCTTATATACTATTGTCATAAATTAAATTTTAAAATTATTTTTAACTTTTTAGTTTGATAATCTTTAAAAGCATGTTTCTTTAGTTTTTTAAACTATATTTATTTTTAACTTTTTAGTTTGATATTCTTTAAAAGCATTTTTTTTTAGTTTTTTAAACTATATTTATGTATAATAAATTATCATAGGGAAATTAGTTACCGACACTACCTATTACCATCTGAGATAACTATTTGGAGTTGAAACGTCACAAAGAAATGGTAAAGTCTCTCCGAATCATTTACAGTTAGATGTATGGATATAATCTTAGAATTTACCAGAAAAAAAAAACATTCTTTTTTTCCGGCGTGGCCGGGAGTAGAACCCACGATCGCTGAATCCGTAATCTGACGTTGACGTCCCTCGGCTTCAGGTCCCCGTTTTCCCGTTGAAATAAATGTCCTGTTATGCCCGTACTGCCCTCGTCGGAGAGGTGTGGGTCCAGGCCAACGTGGCCGGGACCGGGAAAGGCGGGACCTGGAGGGAGAGTGAAGTGATTGCGAGGAATGTTGGTAGGTTGTCGCAAGCAGAACACGGCATTAACGAATTTCACGAGCCGTCTTTTATTAACGCTTATAAAGTCCTGCCGCAGCCTGGCGGAACCGTCGCGGAACAAGTGCCCTACCACGGCGACACGGACTCCCTGATGACGGGGCGGTTCTCAAATACGTTTCGGCGCGAATCGTAAAGTTTATTAATGCTAGGCTGACCCAGTGAGAAAAGGCCCGAAGACGGAACGCTGTACATACGCGGCCCGTTACGTAATGTTCCATGGACAGCGAAAAGTTCAGAGACTCGTAGCACCACGTTCGCGTTGTAGAAACTGCCCGCTAGACACGTCTCCCGATGACTCGTAAGTTAACAATGCTAAGCTGATTCGCGGTGGCAGCTCAGCTGCCGTGACCGACTGCGGACTGAGCGAACGTTCAATCCCGAGCGCAACGTGCGCGGCTCGCGGAGCAACGAACACGTCTGTCTCCGCTCGAGACCAGGACGCGACTGACTCTCCCCGCTCGCCCGCGGGCCGGCGCCCGCGGGTGGCGGGGAGGGAGGGGAAAATCGGCCGGCGTGGGAGAGAGCTCCGTCCCGCGGCGCGCCAGGCTGCGATTACATACTACGGCGAAACCCTTCAGAAAGTTATTGAATTATTTACAAAGACATACACGAGACATTAATGAATAAATAAGTTATTTACATTTAAGACCCTTGATCGTTTGCAAATATATATACACAGACATAACCCTCACTGGCATGCTAGGGCGCACGCGGGTGCGTCCCTGGCCGTCGCACTCCACTGGGGACACACAGGGAGGACGTTGACGAGGCATAACGGCCTGAGGGAGCCGAGGAGACACTTGGGTCGACGTCAAATGCCCCCCCTCCGACGAGGCCGTTATGTCCGTCAACGCCTCTCATTTATTAAATGGACATGAAGCACCAGGCCGTGGCACTGGAGAACTGACCTGCTGAGTCCGGGACCCTCGTGACAGATGGAAGGGGCGTGGCACCTTTCGCGTCGCCCGCAGCAACAGGCGGCGGCGTCGCGTCAAAGGTGGCCCACTTGACAGTCCGGGGGGGCGTGGCACTGTTCGCGTCGCACGCGGCAGCAGTCGGCGGCGTCGCGTCAACGGTGGCCCACGTGACAGTCCGAAGGGGCGTGGCACCTTTCGCGTCGCGCGCGGCAGTGGGCGGCGGCGTCGCGCCAAAGGTGGCACACTTGACACTTCGAGGGGGCGTGGCACCTTTCGCGTCGCCCGCAGCATCAGGCGGCGGCGTCGCGTCAAAGGTGGCACACTTGACAGTCCGAGGGGGCGTGGCACCTTTCTCGTCGTCTGCAGCAACAGGCGGCGGCGTCGCGTCAAAGGTGGCACACTTGACACTCCGAGGGGGCGTGGCACCTTTCGCGTCGCCCGCAGCATCAGGCGGCGGCGTCGCGTCAAAGGTGGCACACTTGACAGTCCGAGGGGGCGTGGCACCTTTCGCGTCGTCCGCAGCAACAGGCGGCGGCGTCGCGTCAAAGGTGGCACACTTGTAACTTCGAGGGGGCGTGGCACCTTTCGCGTCGCCCGCAGCATCAGGCGGCGGCGTCGCGTCAAAGGTGGCCCACGTGACAGTCCGAGGGGGCGTGGCACCTTTCGCGTCGCCCGCAGCAACAGGCGGCGGCGTCGCGTCAAAGGTGGCACACTTGACACTCCGAGGGGGCGTGGCACCTTTCGCGTCGCCCGCAGCATCAGGCGGCGGCGTCGCGTCAAAGGTGGCACACTTGACAGTCCGAGGGGGCGTGGCACCTTTCGCGTCGTCCGCAGCAACAGGCGGCGGCGTCGCGTCAAAGGTGGCACACTTGACAGTCCGAGGGGGCGTGGCACCTTTCGCGTCGCCCGCAGCATCAGGCGGCAGCGTCGCGTCAAAGGTGGCACACTTGACAGTCCGAGGGGGCGTGGCACCTTTCGCGTCGCCCGCAGTAACAGGCGGCGGCGTCGCGTCAAAGGTGGCACACTTGACAGTCCGAGGATGCGTGGCACCTTCCGCGTCGCACGCGGCAGTTGGCGGCGTCGTCGCGTCAAAGGCGGCCCACGTGATAGTCCGAAAGGGGCGTGGCACCTTTCGCGTCGCCCGCAGCAACAGGCGGCGGCGTCGCGTCAAAGGTGGCACACTTGTAACTTCGAGGGGGCGTGGCACCTTTCGCGTCGCCCGCAGCATCAGGCGGCGGCGTCGCGTCAAAGGTGGCACACTTGTAACTTCGAGGGGGCGTGGCACCTTTCGCGTCGCCCGCAGCATCAGGCGGCGGCGTCGCGTCAAAGGTGGCACACTTGACAGTCCGAGGGGGCGTGGCACCTTTCGCGTCGTCCGCAGCAACAGGCGGCGGCGTCGCGTCAAAGGTGGCCCACTTGATAGTCCGAAGGGGCGTGGCACCTTTCGCGTCGCGCGCGGCAGCAGGCGGCGGCGTCGCGTCAAAGGCGGCCCACGTGATAGTCCGAAGGGGCGTGGCACCTTCCGCGTCGCACGCGGCAGATGGCGGCGGCGTCGCGTCAAAGGTGGCCCACATGACGGTCCGAAGGGGCTTGGCACCTTTCGCGTCGCGCGCGGCGGATGGCGGCGGCGTCGCGTCAAAGGTGGCCCACGTGACAGTGGTCGCGGCACGCCCTTGTGTGTGCAGAGCGGTTGTGTCAGCACAGCCGGTTCGCACCGCGTAGGCTCCTCGTGAGCCCCTACGGCAGTTGGGGGCGGCGGCGTCAGGGGCGGCGTGTCTGAGTCGGCCTGCCGTATCCACCCGGACGTCGCGTGCCAGTCGTACCACAGGGGCTGGACGGGCGCGGCTTCCTCCGTCTTCAGCGATGTCCTGCTCGGCGTCTCCACCCCATAGGGCGGGGGCTGTGTTGGAGGCGGTGTCGGAGGCAGCGTCGGCGGCGGTGTCGTGGGCAGCGTCGGCGGCGGCGGCGGTGTCGTGGGCAGCGTCGGCGGCGGCGTCGGTTGCAGTGGCGTTGGGAGTATCGCCGACTCCTGCAGCGTGATGGTGCCCGCCCAGTGTGACCACTCGACCTTCGCGGTCGAGACACTTGCGGCACCACCCACGCCCAGTTTCGCTCGGCACTGGTCACACGTAAAGCAGGACGTCCATTCCTCTTCTCGCGCGACCAGTTGTGAACACTCCCTGTGCCACAGATTCCCGCACGTCCCGCAGATCCGCCCATCCGATGTCCCGCCGGGGCACGAGTCCGCACCGCACATTGTCCTACCATACGCCCGGTACTCAAAGCAGAAACCGCACTCGTAATCTGCGAAGTGCTCGCAGCACTCGCCGGGCTCCGGAAAGTCTGCTTCCGCCCATGTCTCGTACGCTTCCTGGAAGTCGTCCATGTTTATCGGGAGTGTCTCTGTTCGGTAATTCAGTCCGTGTCTTCCTCTCGCGGCGTTATCTTGAACCGAAGATCCCTGCTGCGTCGCGATCTCAGGTTCGTGGCGCTCCCACGACACGTTATCTGTCGCGCCACCGATCCCTGTCGCGTCGCCCGCCGTCTCCGGTTCACACCGCTCCCACGTCGCGTTATCTTACGCCGAACGTCTCGAGTTCGCGTCGCTCTCACGCCACGGTATCTCTCGCCGAAACGTCTCGTGTTCGCGCCGTTCCCGCGCTGCGTTATCTCCCGCCGGCGCGCCGGCGCGCCGTCTCGAGTTCGCGCCGCTCCCACGCCGCGCGGTCGCACCTGCTTCCGTCCTGTCCTGCATCTGCGCGCTTGCGTGCGCTTGCGTGCGCTTGCGTATGCTTACGGCCACACTAGTTGGGCGCCAAATGACGTCCCTCGGCTTCAGGTCCCCGTTTTCCCGTTGAAATAAATGTCCTGTTATGCCCGTACTGCCCTCGTTGGAGAGGTGTGGGTCCAGGCCAACGTGGCCGGGACCGGGAAAGGCGGGACCTGGAGGGAGAGTGAAGTGATTGCGAGGAATGTTGGTAGGTTGTCGCAAGCAGAACACGGCATTAACGAATTTCACGAGCCGTCTTTTATTAACGCTTATAAAGTCCTGCCGCAGCCTGGCGGAACCGTCGCGGAACAAGTGCCCTACCACGGCGACACGGACTCCCTGATGACGGGGCGGTTCTCAAATACGTTTCGGCGCGAATCGTAAAGTTTATTAATGCTAGGCTGACCCAGTGAGAAAAGGCCCGAAGACGGAACGCTGTACATACGCGGCCCGTTACGTAATGTTCCGTGGACAGCGAAAAGTTCAGAGACTCGTAGCACCACGTTCGCGTTGTAGAAACTGCCCGCTAGACACGTCTCCCGATGACTCGTAAGTTAACAATGCTAAGCTGATTCGCGGTGGCAGCTCAGCTGCCGTGACCGACTGCGGACTGAGCGAACGTTCAATCCCGAGCGCAACGTGCGCGGCTCGCGGAGCAACGAACACGTCTGTCTCCGCTCGAGACCAGGACGCGACTGACTCTCCCCGCTCGCCCGCGGGCCGGCGCCCGCGGGTGGCGGGGAGGGAGGGGAAAATCGGCCGGCGTGGGAGAGAGCTCCGTCCCGCGGCGCGCCAGGCTGCGATTACATACTACGGCGAAACCCTTCAGAAAGTTATTGAATTATTTACAAAGACATACACGAGACATTAATGAATAAATAAGTTATTTACATTTAAGACCCTTGATCGTTTGCAAATATATATACACAGACATAACCCTCACTGGCATGCTAGGGCGCACGCGGGTGCGTCCCTGGCCGTCGCACTCCACTGGGGACACACAGGGAGGACGTTGACGAGGCATAACGGCCTGAGGGAGCCGAGGAGACACTTGGGTCGACGTCAAAGTCTTAGAAGTCGCGCGCCTTAGACCACTTTTTTTTTTTTTTTTAAATAATTATTATTTATTTTTTTACAATTAGCTTCATGCAGGTGGCATGGTACATATACATAGGAAAAGTATAGGGCAGAGGCTCAAGTGCGCATGCCCACCCTTTCACATTTTACATTTTACATTTTACATTCACTCAGACATTACCATTACATTACTTGGTTCGGTACACAGATCAAAAGAAAAACAGGTAAGGACCAAACCGAGGTTGCAACGTTTTGTAATTGATCATACTCCACCGGGCACGGCGAAGTTGGTCGACAAAGTCACGTACAGAATACGGCGTTGGGGTGTGTAAGGAAAAGTCAAGCAGGTTCATGATGAGCCACACTATTGCTCTACGTTTGACGGTCGGAAACACTGTGAAATCAAAAAAGCAAATTTTCTGTACGATTATGTCATGGATCTGGACATTGAGTTGTCTTGCTACACGTCTCCTGCACCAGAGCCACAGAGGTTTAGAGTAGACACAACTAGAGACTCGGTGAAGCGCTGTATCACATTGGCCACATAGGTCACAAATGTCGTCATTGTCGAGGGAGATTTGTCGTCTTCTAATCTTCGTAGGGGTGAGATCATTGACAAAGGCAAAAGCTGACGCTCGGAGAGATGTTGATAATTCGTTATCCGCTATGTTCTTCCATATACGCGTCCAGTTGAAGTACGGCCATTTTGACTGTATTTTGGGAGTAATTTTGACTGTTTGGCAATATTTGTCGTATAATAGCGGGGTAGTTACACACTCCCCGTCGGGCAATTCATTTATCTGCGATCGCAAGTCATGAAGTGCTACTATATAGGTGCGCGGAAGAAGCCTCTGCTATTTTTGTTTTTACGGCATTTACTTGGGCGGTAGAGGCTTGGCTGAAACTGGTCAAGGCGGCTGATGTCCTGAGTACATCATCTTCACTCCGAATTATGCAGGTAACATCGTCAGCATAGGCACTGCATGTGATCCGGTGGCTGGCAATGCTAATTCCTGTTAAAGTCTTATGGAGTGTCCGGAGCAATGGTTCTATATACAGTACAAACAGTGCCATGGACAAGGGGCACCCTTGACGCACGGAAGAGCGGATATTAATTTCTTCGCCCAGTTTCCCATTAATAGAAATCTGCGTCGTAGAGCATTTACGCAGAGTGTGAAGCATGCGGACCGTAATTTGTGGAAATCCGACATGAATTAGGAGTCTGTCGAGAAAACCCCAGTGTATCCTGTCGAAGGCTTTATCAAGGTCAATGTTGAGTAATGCCACTGGACTGGGCAAGGATTTGGCAAGGAGCTGTACATCACGTAGTACCGCAATCCCCTGTATAATAGATTTATTTGGAACTGCGCAACATTGCTCGGGTCCAACGAGTTCGGGCAGTACACGTTTTAATTTTTGTGCAATTGTACGGGCCATGATTTTATAGTCCGTGCACAGTAGAGTTATAGGCCTGTAATCCACCAGGTTAATCGGTTTATTTTTCTTTGGAATTAAAACCAGGATACCGTTTGTTTGAGACTTGCAAAGGGCACCGTGTTGAAGCACTGTACGTGCCATTTTACAAAAATCGGTTTTTATTATTGTCCAGTATGTTTGATAGAATTCATACGGTATTCCATCCTTTCCCGGAGATTTTCTTTTCGGAGCATCATGAACAACTTGCGCAATTTCTTCGTCTGTAATCTCACTCTCCAGAAGATCCCGCGCATTGTCGCTCAGGCGGGCTGTTACTCGTTGTATGAAGGAAGTTCCGGCGTCAAAATCGACCTGGTGTTCCGAGTATAAGTCGGTATAATGAATACGGAAGGCGGTCGCAATGGCCGTTGTGTCTCGGAGAGTACTGCCATCAGCTGTCGTCAACACGTCAATCTGTCGTTTAGTCTTACATTTTTGTTCGTTTGCCAAGGAATACAAGCTGAGCCTCTCATTTTGTAATGTGCTATTTGTGTGAAGGAAGTGCAGCCGTTCTTCCATATATTTCCTATGAATGGTCATAATTTTTTCTTTGAGCCGACGCTCTTTTGTCTTGACGTTCGTTACTGTCATAGCTGCCGCGCCGAGATCTCGCAGAGCCCGCTCATATAGGTACAAGAGTGAGGCTTGCTCCCGTCGGACACGTGCTCCGTGGTATTGAAAGAGACGACGAATGCCCGGTTTTACACAATGTTCCCACCATTCCGCGACATCAGCGTATCGGTGTTTCTGCCTAGTCCACAAAATCCACCGTTGCTGGAATTCCACATCCACCTCATCTTGTCCCAATAATCGTGTCTGCAGGCGCCAGTAGTTTCGCCCGCGAACAGGGTTGAGTGTGGGGTAAGAGAGAGTGCAAAGTACAAGGGAGTGATCTGTGAGGGCCGCCGGTATGACGTCATAACTGACCACTGAATTGCGGTTGCTTTTGGAAAAGTAAAACCGGTCCAACCGCGTACTAGACGCATGGCCATGGAACGTAAAGTGGGGTCGAGGAACTAGCAGAATATCAACTGCATCCTCAACTTGTATGGCTGAGACTAAATCTTGTAATGCTGTGTTAGTCGTATATGCTCCTCCATGGTGGTCAATAAGGTTCAGCACACAGTTGAAATCACCACCAAATATTATTTTGTTGCGGTCACCTTCCAAGAATGGTAATATTTCTTGTCTGTAAAAGTTCGTCCTGGCTTGCCTGTTTTGTGAGCCCGAAGGGGCGTACACGTTCACACATAGAGCTAGTTCCAACAAGTCATTTCCAGGTGGTAGAGAAGGCATGACAAGAGTTCCCGCAATGATTCGTCCCGAGGGGTGTGCTCGGATATTTATAAGCTGATATCCATTCCGTGTAATGATACCCGTACCTCTTCCGTGGGTGCCAACATTTGTATACACATTGCAGTTATCGAAGTGCGGGATCTGATTTATTGGTAATTCTTGTAAAAAAATTACGTCGATGGCGTGAGCGTAAGCTAGTGTATATAACACACGGTATTTGCATGCCATCTCCATGGCACAGACATTTACAGTTGCAACTGTCAAAACGCTGGCCATGACCCCTCCTTATTGATGAACGTTTATGGAGTTATCACCGAAGGCAAGCCGTGTGAGTCCTCACACTTTCCTATGGCTTGTTTGGCTACGGCAAGAGAGTGAGCTCGTTGTGATTGAGGGCTGTCAGGGATAATTTTATTCCGTCTGGGACTTCGACTGTTTTGACGAAATTTCTTCCCTGTACATCCTTCCCCGCGCACATCCTCAGTACTCCCTTTTTTACGTGGATGTTGTTTATCGCCACGTTTCCCTGTCATTTCGTCATCTGCCTGTTCTCTGTCCCCAATGTGTGTGTCTGTGGTTCCTGCACTAACATCCCCGCCCTCAGTAGAGAGTAACTCCCCCATGTCAATTTCCAGCAATGGTGAAGTGTTTGCCAATATACCCTTTATTGAAACCATGTCCCGAGCACTCCCAGTCGGGTGTTCCCCCGTTGGGGTTTGAACCGGAGGTCTACGGAAGGTAGCGCTGCTCTCCTGCGCCGCTGTGGTGTCACGTGTGTCACTCTTGTCCGGAGCCGCGCCGCGCACTCCGCCCACGAGCGCATGCGCCCAGGAGCGCCCGGCCGCGGCAGGTGCAGGGGCCGGTGTGTCGCGGCGCGGTGCAATGGGGCAGGCGGCCCGCGCATGTCCCGGCATGTGGCATATACTGCATGTCTGAGGCTGGCCGTCGTACAGGGCCACGCCTGTGTGACCCTCGACCGTAAGTACTGATGGTATGTCCTTATCTAACTCAATCTTGACCACACGTACACCGGTTTTAACTTTGTATTTGCAGTGTCCCCCCCAAAGTTCGTCAATTAAGGACAATACTTTACCGTACGGAGTCAGCGCCTTAACTTTATTATCATTAATGACTTCAACAGGAAGGTTTATCACACGTACAGTTTTTAGGTTGTCTAGGGCAATTTCAATGTCAGCCAAAATAGACTCACCCGATGCTGTTAGAATCTGCGATGAACCGCCAGTCAGTCTCATGATCCGTTCGCAGTGGAGCATGGATGTTAACTTGATAAATATGCAGCGTTGACGCCCGTCCATTTGGACAGCCACCAGCTCGTCTTCTTTTATTCGGAGTGTCTCGTCCATCCAGTTGTGAAGATCCATGGCGAATGGCTTCATTTGACACTTCACACTAAGTGTGTTGACGCGTTTGGTAGGTGTATGCACATCCATATTAATAGGATAATATGGCTGTGGTAGCAATGTAGATTAATGTAAGCAGGCCGAGCCTAGCTGAACACTTCTGAAATCGCGCGGCACGAACTGTACTCACGTAAGTCGAATGCACTCGCATGTAAACACGTCCGCGCGCCTCGGAATCCCAAGGCAGACTGAAACGTCACAAAGAAATGGTAAAGTCTCTCCGAATCATTTACAGTTAGATGTATGGATATAATCTTAGAATTTACCAGAAAAAAAAAACATTCTTTTTTTCCGGCGTGGCCGGGAGTAGAACCCACGATCGCTGAATCCGTAAGCTGACGTTTAAGAAGTCGCGCGCCTTAGACCACTCGGCTAACGAACATGATGAAATTAGTGGGACATTTTACAGTGATAAGACACTCACTCTTAGTCGAAAGAGTTACAGACGGACAGACAAACAAACATACAGGTGAAGCTAATATAAAGCATGTAATAAAATACGCATCTGTCGCCCATTTACTTTAAATACAGAATTATAAACTACATATTGTGAAAACATTCTGCAGCAGTTTTTGCTGAACGGAAAAACACGGATGAGAAGACAGACGAAATGTGTTTGGTAAGTGATTTTTCGTCAAATGAAATGGAACAGGACAGTGCTTATCAGAATGAAATTACAGAACTACTTTTGTGCAAGGAAATGTATTTTACAAAGACATTTCAAGAGAAATCACCTTTAAATGAAATAGATCTTGCTGACATGGAAGAAATAGTCTTAGATTTAGAGGCCAGGCCCCTTTCAAGTGACGAAATTTCTCTTGAAGGGCTGAAATATGTTTCTGGCTATATAGCTCACCGTTTCATAAATAAATATCCTGACCAGTGTTGCCAGACGTACGAGAATTCTCGTATTTGTACGAGAAGTTAGAACCTGTGTACGTTGTACGAGGTAAAGTTGGATCTCGTACGCTTTTGTACGAGAATTTTGAAGATCACTATCAATTTTTTTTTTTTAACCGAGTTCTAGTAAGATATATTAGTTTTATTGTATCGTTTTGTCAAAACAAGTGTATAACATTTCTTTTGTAACTTAATACCATTAAGTGAAGTTCCTGCCCGACAGCGTTGACTTTTTTTTTTGGCTGGCAACACAGGCGACACAGACTAAAAGATAGAGTTTGTTTTTTATTATTTTATTATTGTTAAATGCACAACCCCAACCTCACAATTTAGAGTATTTTTGTATGTTAAATTAACGAAAATAAAAAAACTATATTTTTTACAAAAAAAAAATGCAAAAAAGAGTGAATGGCAGGAATAATTGTATTGTTGTGAAAATTGTTATTAATAATGCTTTACTTATGTAATCATAGGATTGTGAAAATTGTTTAGTTTGGATTTGTTAGGCTTGTAACTCAAATGTCAAGTATAGGCACCGTGCGCGCCACTCTGGCGGCCAACGGTGTAACTAACTGCGGGACGGCAGGAATTGAGTAGAGGTGTAAAAGTAACGAAAAAATGTGTACCCGTATGTATTCGTTACTATAACAATTAGTACTCGTTACTTTCGTATCGTTACTCGTTACTTCTGATACCGCATGACATGGCACATGCTATGTTATGTAACAGCATCGAATCGAGTCGTATTTCGTACGCGTACAGTATGACGTCGCGTAAATAAAAATAAATCGAATATAAACAATTAAAAATATTTCATAATTAACAGCTTTTGTTAACCAAGAAACAATTAACTCTCATTAGAGCGGCTTCATTATAATATATCTTTTAAGATAAGAACATAAAACGTGAAAATACGCGATTATAAAAAACAAAAACATACATATTTATAATTTGTAAAAAATACTTTCTTACGTTGTTTCTGTTCGAATCTAAAACTTTGTCTACACACACAATACCTTAAATAAACAGTAAAAAAACTTGGACGACGAATTTCCAAATTATACTTTTATTTATAAACAAACATCGTTCTTTGTAACGAATAAGCGCGTGCATGCGTGAAACATACGAAAGATGCGAGTAACGAAATGCATTCGTGTGTAACGTTTCGTTACTCGTTACTAGATGCCGCACCCGTTACTCAGTAACGAATACATACGGTTTGCTACAGCTCTAGAATTGAGTAACTGTGAATCGCTAGTGTGTCACTTCTAAACAGTTCAAAACAACTAGCAATATGAATGTATTTAAAAAGCGGAAAGGTAACACAAATTGCTGTGTGGTTGGGTGTAGTAATGCGTACAGAAACACATCCTGATATAGTGTTTTATTCATTTCCAAAGCGGAAAACTGAAGAACAACGACGAAAGTTGTGGGTTCAAGCGGTACGCAGACAAAAGTACACTGCTTATAAACTATTATATGCCAAAGTTAAACAATATGTAGGCACATAATGCTATAAAAGCAGTTAATTTCTGCACAAAGTATGCTAAAATTATGTTAAGTATCACGGTAATCACATGGTTTATTTACATTTATGTCTAGCATCTGTCGCTGCGACAGTAAATGTAAGCTCTGTGAAACACATTTGAAAATATTATTCCGAGTTTTGCATAAAAGTGGTCAAATTTAAGTGCTTTGAACATTTTTTTCTAAATAAATAAACATTTATATAAAATAAAACAACAAAATAATGTTTGCTTTTACAGTTTTATATTTTTTGCATACGATTCGTGAACTTGACGAGGTTTTAAGAAAAATATTCGCCAGCACTACTCTATCATTTTACTTTTATTTTAGTACATTTACTAATTTGTTATTTATATAGAGGCTATTGGTAAAAGTTACATTTTTATTTCAGTGTTGATAATTCACCTTGGGAACCAACAACCACCTCAAGAATATGCAGTGTTCACTTTATTGGAAACAAAAGGTCAGGACACCCTAACAATCCTGCATACGTCCCCAGTTTATTTCCAAAAAAAAAACTATAAAAAGACAGCTGCCTCATCACACGCTTCCGAGAGGGATGAAAGATCCGCGAAAAGGTTTTAAAAAAAAACAGTAGCTATGTAGATATTATAGATTATGAATGTTCAACGAGTGCTGCTATTAAGAAACATGAAGTTGCAATACAGACGGATGTAAATGAGACAATTGTCTGCGATTTTGTTTTTTCTTGTACAACTGATGGGGATGAATTGTCGACTCAAGCTTCTATTCCATTGCAAGTCTGCCATAATTCGTATAAGAAACGTTATGACAAGAGCTCAGGAACATGTGATATGTGTAATGAAATTCAAGGTTTTCAAGGATACCCCTCAATAAGAGATGAGACAGAACTGCGAGACTTAACGGGCGTGACATTTGCTGTTTTTAATCTATTGTTAACACTGTTACTTAATCAAACACAATCTTACAGCAAAATTAGTAAAGAAAATCGTTTGCCAATATTTTTAATGAAGATGAAAACTGGCTTGTCATATTCTGCTATGAGGGTGATGTTCGGAGTTCACCGTACAACTATATCACGTATTTTCCCCACTACTCTAATGTTGCTAGCATCTACAATGGCTAATTATGTGTCTTGGCCTAGCAGGAAAAGTATAATGGAAACAATGCCTGCAATTTTCAAAAGAAAGTACCCTAATTTCCGAGTAATAATGGATTGTACGGAAATTAAAGTAGAACAGTCACAAATTGTTGATCAAAGAATTATTCTTTATTCTAATTACAAGGTTACTTACACAATAAAATTCCTGGTAGGCATTTCACCTAGTGGAATGGTGACCTTCAAATCAAAATGCTATGGTGGCAGATCGAGTGACACATTCATTACAAATGATTGTGGATTATTGATTCTATTAGAAGTTGGCGATGAGGTCATGGCCGACAAAGGTTTTCCAGGAATAAAAACTAGCCTCTCCGACAAAGGGGTCGTTGTTGTAACTCCGCCATACCTTCATGATGGAAAATTAATAGCTGAAGAAGTGAAACTACTTACAGTACCTATTGCCAGTGTTAGAATTCATGTTGAGAGGTATTGACGATATTGTTCATATATGTTCTGTTTTAGTCAATTTGCAGTCTCCTATCATTAATAATAATACATAAAGACAGATTTTTACTATGTAAACATACTGAATGAGTACTTTAATGTATTAAATATGTATGACTACAAAGTTAATAAATTTAAGTTAATCAAGACATGGAAAGTCTACACGAAAACAGATAAACAGAGGAAATGCAATCTGCTATGAATAACATTTGTTATTATAATGTACATTTGTTTGATTACTAGACATTTACTGAAACAAGTTTAGGTAAATAGTGATTAAAATAGAATGTTTCTATTTTATTAATACAGTTCTAAATGTACATCAAGTTCTTTTCTAATGTTATGCAGATCTGTTGTTTTCTACTGTAAACATACAAGTCACATGTATCAACACCTGTTACATACATTAATATTATTTTTCTTTAATGTAATGTTTCCCCTTTCGTCTAGAAGTAAATATTACAAAGAAACATTTCCTGCCTCATCAATTATGCCATTATCTTTACATGAAATTGGACATTTTACTTCTAATACCTTTTTTGCCTTGCCTCCACTTACTACGATTCCATCTGGGCTTCCACAAAGCCATGGTTTCAGTTTATAAATTACCAGTCCATAACATAACACTTTTGTATCATATGTTCTTTGATAATGGCCTATGGCTTCAGATTCCATGTATTTTCCGTATTTCACATTTCTAACGGCTACACCAACTAGAATTTTGTTAGACTCTACCAAAAAAGTATTTGCTAACTAGTCAAAACTTTCTCTTCTTACTTTTATGCGATGAGCCTTGTTGCTCGCCGAGATGCGGAGTTTTCTTTCAGTGAACCATTCTGAACATTCTGCCTGTTTCCGTGTTGCTACAGAAATATTGAGTGCCTTCTCATTACTAACACTCACATAGTTTTCGTAGAATGACTGTTCGCCCTCATTCAATGGTCTAAACGCTAACTTTGTTGTCAAACTATTACACTGATTTTGTAGGATTTCTTTAGTTATATTTTTTAACCCATCCAGCACTACTGAGCTTTCCACTGATTATAATAAATAATTAATTACACTTTTACAGCCACGTTCCTCTTCTGTTCTGTTTTCTGCTTGTAACATTTGATACAGAGGACAAGCGATATTCACAATAGTATCCCATTCTAAAGGAGAAGCGGCTACAGAATATATTAGTTCTTTTTTAGGAAATATTTCACTTATTCGCTTTCCCTTTGAATACTTTTATTTCGCAGCCCTATTGGAACATGGTTTTCCCCATGTTTGTGGAATGTCAGTCTTCGAAGTAATTTGTTCATTATTAACATAGTAAATAACTGCAGCAATGTGTTTACAGTCGCATCCAAGTCCTGCCGGGCATGGGCAGTTTATGTTTATAATTTTTTCTTCCGCCGTCAACCTACGAAAACAAATGAACGGTTAAATAAACATTAACATTTAAACAATAGGCACTCAAGTATAAACGTATGGAAATAAAATACTTCATGAGTGACAAGGTACGGTGGAAGATTAACAGACGTTTGCCGAATCACTTCTGCTTTTAATAGAGAAACGTCACCTCTCTTTATTTCCTTTACATTATTCACATGGCCACTGATACAAATATTTTTCCCTGTCGATAATTTATTCTCACTGAGGTTACTATTTTTAATCGGTAGGAAACCACATGTAGTTTCTATATCACACATTATTACAAACTGATAGTCAGCGGGCTGCGTGTCTCGGAGAGAGACTGGCAGGTCGCGCGCGGCAGTCCCTCAAGTTGTTTCGAAAATAAACTTTACGCAGCGCCACCAGTACGAATTTCAGACCCGTGCACGGTGCCTATATAAAAATATTTTAGAAACATTTAAACTTTTGCTTTTACAACACCATTGTGTACGAGATTTTTTGTGTGTCGTACGAGAAGTTTCTCTCCTTGGTACGAGACATTGACATTTACAATCTGGCAACACTGATCCTGACCTTGGCACTACGGATTTCAATTCGGAGGACGATAGCAAATATTGTAATAGGATAATATGGGAAACAGACAAAAAAAATGCGAGACATGTTGTTCAGCGAACCTGGCGGCGTGGACTGAACCTACGCTTTGGAAACGGCGGTAAAAGGCATTGAAGTGTGTTTGGTGCTATAAGATGATTGTTCTATTTGCGAATAAATAAACACATTATTATGTGAACAGTAATTCAGAATGGCCGGAAATATTTGTGCGGTGTTTGGCTGCAAAAATTACAACGTTACTAACTGCTCAAAGTCTTTTTTTCAGATTTCCAGCGGACCCAACGCAGTAAGTGTTTCGCGTTTCGCGCATTCACAATTTTAACCCCTTTGTTTTATATTTCTGTCTCTTATTATAAAGTAATTATTTATTATAATTCCTTACCATTCTTGTAACATGATTTGTTTGCAGCAGTTTCTCCCGGTTTAATTAAGGATTTTTATTTAAAATGCAGTCACATTTTCAGGTGAGAAATTAATTTCATACATACAATTTACTTCCGTTACTAAAACTAGTTGTTCTTGTTTCCTTAAAAATAAAACAGCTGGAAAACCAATTAGATACTACATAGGCCTACTACTTGTTCAGTTATTTTGATAGATTATATTTTGCACATAATTACATATCTATCTTTGACACATGCCTTTAAATAAAGCCTGAGAACAGTTCTGTATGAATAATAGCATTAAATGTGTTTGAATTTCTAGTTTTGGTAAAAAAAAAACAGCACTTAATTGTGTAAACATGTTGCCTTTAATATGCACGTAAAATTGAATTACGCGGGGCTTTCTTCAGTCCACGCCGCTAGAATGCGCTGCAGTCTGGTGTCTCGCGCTTCGCCAATGCTAATTGACCGGAGTTTCCCATATTATCCTATTACAATATTTGACGATAGCTGGATACATGTACAATCAAAGGGTAACTTAAAATGTCCGACTAATGAATTTTTTGAATTAATAAAGATCGCTGAAATGTGTTTTGATAATATTCATGGCAGCAATTTGTGCAAAAAAGAGCGGATTTTTGAATCACTGACTAAAATTATTTGCGGAACTACTGAAAATAAATATCCAGAAGAAGTTATATACTGTTTTGTCAGGACAAGAACGTATAGCCCTATGCGTATCAAGTATTTGAACATGAAATATTTTAACGAACAAGACCAAAAACGCAAAGAAAGAAATAAGATGAGGAAAACTACCCTCTAAGATTTTTCAGTGTGATAGTGTCCACTTTCCTTCACCATAATATATGTATTGACGTCGACCCAAGTGTCTCCTCGGCTCCCTCAGGCCGTTATGCCTCGTCAACGTCCTCCCTGTGTGTCCCCAGTGGAGTGCGACGGCCAGGGACGCACCCGCGTGCGCCCTAGCATGCCAGTGAGGGTTATGTCTGTGTATATATATTTGCAAACGATCAAGGGTCTTAAATGTAAATAACTTATTTATTCATTAATGTCTCGTGTATGTCTTTGTAAATAATTCAATAACTTTCTGAAGGGTTTCGCCGTAGTATGTAATCGCAGCCTGGCGCGCCGCGGGACGGAGCTCTCTCCCACGCCGGCCGATTTTCCCCTCCCTCCCCGCCACCCGCGGGCGCCGGCCCGCGGGCGAGCGGGGAGAGGCAGTCGCGTCCTGGTCTCGAGCGGAGACAGACGTGTTCGTTGCTCCGCGAGCCGCGCACGTTGCGCTCGGGATTGAACGTTCGCTCAGTCCGCAGTCGGTCACGGCAGCTGAGCTGCCACCGCGAATCAGCTTAGCATTGTTAACTTACGAGTCATCGGGAGACGTGTCTAGCGGGCAGTTTCTACAACGCGAACGTGGTGCTACGAGTCTCTGAACTTTTCGCCGTCCACGGAACATTACGTAACGGGCCGCGTATGTACAGCGTTCCGTCTTCGGGCCCTTTCTCACTGGGTCAGCCTAGCATTAATAAACTTTACGATTCGCGCCGAAACGTATTTGAGAACCGCCCCGTCGTCAGGGAGTCCGTGTCGCCGTGGTAGGGCACTTGTTCCGCGACGGTTCCGCCAGGCTGCGGCAGGACTTTATAAGCGTTAATAAAAGACGGCTCGTGAAATTCGTTAATGCCGTGTTCTGCTTGCGACAACCTACCAACATTCCTCGCAATCACTTCACTCTCCCTCCAGGTCCCGCCTTTCCCGGTCCCGGCCACGTTGGCCTGGACCCACACCTCTCCGACGAGGGCAGTACGGGCATAACAGGACATTTATTTCAACGGGAAAACGGGGACCTGAAGCCGAGGGACGTCATTTGGCGCCCAACTAGTGTGGCCGTAAGCATACGCAAGCGCACGCAAGCGCACGCAAGCGCGCAGATGCAGGACAGGACGGAAGCAGGTGCGACCGCGCGGCGTGGGAGCGGCGCGAACTCGAGACGGCGCGCCGGCGCGCCGGCGGGAGATAACGCAGCGCGGGAACGGCGCGAACACGAGACGTTTCGGCGAGAGATACCGTGGCGTGAGAGCGACGCGAACTCGAGACGTTCGGCGTAAGATAACGCGACGTGGGAGCGGTGTGAACCGGAGACGGCGGGCGACGCGACAGGGATCGGTGGCGCGACAGATAACGTGTCGTGGGAGCGCCACGAACCTGAGATCGCGACGCAGCAGGGATCTTCGGTTCAAGATAACGCCGCGAGAGGAAGACACGGACTGAATTACCGAACAGAGACACTCCCGATAAACATGGACGACTTCCAGGAAGCGTACGAGACATGGGCGGAAGCAGACTTTCCGGAGCCCGGCGAGTGCTGCGAGCACTTCGCAGATTACGAGTGCGGTTTCTGCTTTGAGTACCGGGCGTATGGTAGGACAATGTGCGGTGCGGACTCGTGCCCCGGCGGGACATCGGATGGGCGGATCTGCGGGACGTGCGGGAATCTGTGGCACAGGGAGTGTTCACAACTGGTCGCGCGAGAAGAGGAATGGACGTCCTGCTTTACGTGTGACCAGTGCCGAGCGAAACTGGGCGTGGGTGGTGCCGCAAGTGTCTCGACCGCGAAGGTCGAGTGGTCACACTGGGCGGGCGCCATCACGCTGCAGGAGTCGGCGATACTCCCAACGCCACTGCAACCGACGCCGCCGCCGACGCTGCCCACGACACCGCCGCCGCCGCCGACGCTGCCCACGACACCGCCGCCGACGCTGCCTCCGACACCGCCTCCAACACAGCCCCCGCCCTATGGGGTGGAGACGCCGAGCAGGACATCGCTGAAGACGGAGGAAGCCGCACCCGTCCAGCCCCTGTGGTACGACTGGCACGCGACGTCCGGGTGGATACGGCAGGCCGACTCAGACACGCCGCCCCTGACGCCGCCGCCCCCAACTGCCGTAGGGGCTCACGAGGAGCCTACGCGGTGCGAACCGGCTGTGCTGACACAACCGCTCTGCACACACAAGGGCGTGCCGCGACCACTGTCACGTGGGCCACCTTTGACGCGACGCCGCCGCCATCTGCCGCGCGCGACGCGAAAGGTGCCAAGCCCCTTCGGACCGTCATGTGGGCCACCTTTGACGCGACGCCGCCGCCATCTGCCGCGTGCGACGCGGAAGGTGCCACGCCCCTTCGGACTATCACGTGGGCCGCCTTTGACGCGACGCCGCCGCCTGCTGCCGCGCGCGACGCGAAAGGTGCCACGCCCCTTCGGACTATCAAGTGGGCCACCTTTGACGCGACGCCGCCGCCTGTTGCTGCGGGCGACGCGAAAGGTGCCACGCCCCTTCGGACTGTCAAGTGTGCCACCTTTGACGCGACGCCGCCGCCTGATGCTGCGGGCGACGCGAAAGGTGCCACGCCCCCTCGAAGTTACAAGTGTGCCACCTTTGACGCGACGCCGCCGCCTGATGCTGCGGGCGACGCGAAAGGTGCCACGCCCCCTCGAAGTTACAAGTGTGCCACCTTTGACGCGACGCCGCCGCCTGTTGCTGCGGGCGACGCGAAAGGTGCCACGCCCCTTTCGGACTATCACGTGGGCCGCCTTTGACGCGACGACGCCGCCAACTGCCGCGTGCGACGCGGAAGGTGCCACGCATCCTCGGACTGTCAAGTGTGCCACCTTTGACGCGACGCCGCCGCCTGTTACTGCGGGCGACGCGAAAGGTGCCACGCCCCCTCGGACTGTCAAGTGTGCCACCTTTGACGCGACGCTGCCGCCTGATGCTGCGGGCGACGCGAAAGGTGCCACGCCCCCTCGGACTGTCAAGTGTGCCACCTTTGACGCGACGCCGCCGCCTGTTGCTGCGGACGACGCGAAAGGTGCCACGCCCCCTCGGACTGTCAAGTGTGCCACCTTTGACGCGACGCCGCCGCCTGATGCTGCGGGCGACGCGAAAGGTGCCACGCCCCCTCGAAGTGTCAAGTGTGCCACCTTTGACGTGACGCCGCCGCCCACTGCCGCGCGCGACGCGAAAGGTGCCACGCCCCTTCGGACTGTCACGTGGGCCACCGTTGACGCGACGCCGCCGACTGCTGCCGCGTGCGACGCGAAAGGTGCCACGCCCCCCCGGACTGTCAAGTGGGCCACCTTTGACGCGACGCCGCCGCCTGTTGCTGCGGGCGACGCGAAAGGTGCCACGCCCCTTCAACCTGTCACGTGGGCCGCCTTTGACGCGACGCCGCCGCCAGCTGCTGCGGGCGACGCGAAAGGTGCCACACCCCCTCGGACTGTCACGGGGGCTACCGTTGACGCGACGCCGCCGCCAGCTGCCGCGTGCGACGCGGAAGGTGCCACGCCCCTTCGGACTGTCATGCGGGCCGCCTTTGACGCGACGCCGCCGCTTGCTGCCGCGCGCGACGCAAAAGGTGCCACGCCCCTTCGGACCATCACGTGGGCACCTTTGACGCGACGCCGCCGCCCACTGCCGCGCGCGACGCGAAAGGTGCCACGCCCCTTCCATCTGTCACGAGGGTCCCGGACTCAGCAGGTCAGTTCTCCAGTGCCACGGCCTGGTGCTTCATGTCCATTTAATAAATGAGAGGCGTTGACGGACATAACGGCCTCGTCGGAGGGGGGGCATTTGACGTCGACCCAAGTGTCTCCTCGGCTCCCTCAGGCCGTTATGCCTCGTCAACGTCCTCCCTGTGTGTCCCCAGTGGAGTGCGACGGCCAGGGACGCACCCGCGTGCGCCCTAGCATGCCAGTGAGGGTTATGTCTGTGTATATATATTTGCAAACGATCAAGGGTCTTAAATGTAAATAACTTATTTATTCATTAATGTCTCGTGTATGTCTTTGTAAATAATTCAATAACTTTCTGAAGGGTTTCGCCGTAGTATGTAATCGCAGCCTGGCGCGCCGCGGGACGGAGCTCTCTCCCACGCCGGCCGATTTTCCCCTCCCTCCCCGCCACCCGCGGGCGCCGGCCCGCGGGCGAGCGGGGAGAGGCAGTCGCGTCCTGGTCTCGAGCGGAGACAGACGTGTTCGTTGCTCCGCGAGCCGCGCACGTTGCGCTCGGGATTGAACGTTCGCTCAGTCCGCAGTCGGTCACGGCAGCTGAGCTGCCACCGCGAATCAGCTTAGCATTGTTAACTTACGAGTCATCGGGAGACGTGTCTAGCGGGCAGTTTCTACAACGCGAACGTGGTGCTACGAGTCTCTGAACTTTTCGCCGTCCACGGAACATTACGTAACGGGCCGCGTATGTACAGCGTTCCGTCTTCGGGCCCTTTCTCACTGGGTCAGCCTAGCATTAATAAACTTTACGATTCGCGCCGAAACGTATTTGAGAACCGCCCCGTCGTCAGGGAGTCCGTGTCGCCGTGGTAGGGCACTTGTTCCGCGACGGTTCCGCCAGGCTGCGGCAGGACTTTATAAGCGTTAATAAAAGACGGCTCGTGAAATTCGTTAATGCCGTGTTCTGCTTGCGACAACCTACCAACATTCCTCGCAATCACTTCACTCTCCCTCCAGGTCCCGCCTTTCCCGGTCCCGGCCACGTTGGCCTGGACCCACACCTCTCCGACGAGGGCAGTACGGGCATAACAGGACATTTATTTCAACGGGAAAACGGGGACCTGAAGCCGAGGGACGTCATTTGGCGCCCAACTAGTGTGGCCGTAAGCATACGCAAGCGCACGCAAGCGCACGCAAGCGCGCAGATGCAGGACAGGACGGAAGCAGGTGCGACCGCGCGGCGTGGGAGCGGCGCGAACTCGAGACGGCGCGCCGGCGCGCCGGCGGGAGATAACGCAGCGCGGGAACGGCGCGAACACGAGACGTTTCGGCGAGAGATACCGTGGCGTGAGAGCGACGCGAACTCGAGACGTTCGGCGTAAGATAACGCGACGTGGGAGCGGTGTGAACCGGAGACGGCGGGCGACGCGACAGGGATCGGTGGCGCGACAGATAACGTGTCGTGGGAGCGCCACGAACCTGAGATCGCGACGCAGCAGGGATCTTCGGTTCAAGATAACGCCGCGAGAGGAAGACACGGACTGAATTACCGAACAGAGACACTCCCGATAAACATGGACGACTTCCAGGAAGCGTACGAGACATGGGCGGAAGCAGACTTTCCGGAGCCCGGCGAGTGCTGCGAGCACTTCGCAGATTACGAGTGCGGTTTCTGCTTTGAGTACCGGGCGTATGGTAGGACAATGTGCGGTGCGGACTCGTGCCCCGGCGGGACATCGGATGGGCGGATCTGCGGGACGTGCGGGAATCTGTGGCACAGGGAGTGTTCACAACTGGTCGCGCGAGAAGAGGAATGGACGTCCTGCTTTACGTGTGACCAGTGCCGAGCGAAACTGGGCGTGGGTGGTGCCGCAAGTGTCTCGACCGCGAAGGTCGAGTGGTCACACTGGGCGGGCGCCATCACGCTGCAGGAGTCGGCGATACTCCCAACGCCACTGCAACCGACGCCGCCGCCGACGCTGCCCACGACACCGCCGCCGCCGCCGACGCTGCCCACGACACCGCCGCCGACGCTGCCTCCGACACCGCCTCCAACACAGCCCCCGCCCTATGGGGTGGAGACGCCGAGCAGGACATCGCTGAAGACGGAGGAAGCCGCACCCGTCCAGCCCCTGTGGTACGACTGGCACGCGACGTCCGGGTGGATACGGCAGGCCGACTCAGACACGCCGCCCCTGACGCCGCCGCCCCCAACTGCCGTAGGGGCTCACGAGGAGCCTACGCGGTGCGAACCGGCTGTGCTGACACAACCGCTCTGCACACACAAGGGCGTGCCGCGACCACTGTCACGTGGGCCACCTTTGACGCGACGCCGCCGCCATCTGCCGCGCGCGACGCGAAAGGTGCCAAGCCCCTTCGGACCGTCATGTGGGCCACCTTTGACGCGACGCCGCCGCCATCTGCCGCGTGCGACGCGGAAGGTGCCACGCCCCTTCGGACTATCACGTGGGCCGCCTTTGACGCGACGCCGCCGCCTGCTGCCGCGCGCGACGCGAAAGGTGCCACGCCCCTTCGGACTATCAAGTGGGCCACCTTTGACGCGACGCCGCCGCCTGTTGCTGCGGGCGACGCGAAAGGTGCCACGCCCCTTCGGACTGTCAAGTGTGCCACCTTTGACGCGACGCCGCCGCCTGATGCTGCGGGCGACGCGAAAGGTGCCACGCCCCCTCGAAGTTACAAGTGTGCCACCTTTGACGCGACGCCGCCGCCTGATGCTGCGGGCGACGCGAAAGGTGCCACGCCCCCTCGAAGTTACAAGTGTGCCACCTTTGACGCGACGCCGCCGCCTGTTGCTGCGGGCGACGCGAAAGGTGCCACGCCCCTTTCGGACTATCACGTGGGCCGCCTTTGACGCGACGACGCCGCCAACTGCCGCGTGCGACGCGGAAGGTGCCACGCATCCTCGGACTGTCAAGTGTGCCACCTTTGACGCGACGCCGCCGCCTGTTACTGCGGGCGACGCGAAAGGTGCCACGCCCCCTCGGACTGTCAAGTGTGCCACCTTTGACGCGACGCTGCCGCCTGATGCTGCGGGCGACGCGAAAGGTGCCACGCCCCCTCGGACTGTCAAGTGTGCCACCTTTGACGCGACGCCGCCGCCTGTTGCTGCGGACGACGCGAAAGGTGCCACGCCCCCTCGGACTGTCAAGTGTGCCACCTTTGACGCGACGCCGCCGCCTGATGCTGCGGGCGACGCGAAAGGTGCCACGCCCCCTCGAAGTGTCAAGTGTGCCACCTTTGACGTGACGCCGCCGCCCACTGCCGCGCGCGACGCGAAAGGTGCCACGCCCCTTCGGACTGTCACGTGGGCCACCGTTGACGCGACGCCGCCGACTGCTGCCGCGTGCGACGCGAAAGGTGCCACGCCCCCCCGGACTGTCAAGTGGGCCACCTTTGACGCGACGCCGCCGCCTGTTGCTGCGGGCGACGCGAAAGGTGCCACGCCCCTTCAACCTGTCACGTGGGCCGCCTTTGACGCGACGCCGCCGCCAGCTGCTGCGGGCGACGCGAAAGGTGCCACACCCCCTCGGACTGTCACGGGGGCTACCGTTGACGCGACGCCGCCGCCAGCTGCCGCGTGCGACGCGGAAGGTGCCACGCCCCTTCGGACTGTCATGCGGGCCGCCTTTGACGCGACGCCGCCGCTTGCTGCCGCGCGCGACGCAAAAGGTGCCACGCCCCTTCGGACCATCACGTGGGCACCTTTGACGCGACGCCGCCGCCCACTGCCGCGCGCGACGCGAAAGGTGCCACGCCCCTTCCATCTGTCACGAGGGTCCCGGACTCAGCAGGTCAGTTCTCCAGTGCCACGGCCTGGTGCTTCATGTCCATTTAATAAATGAGAGGCGTTGACGGACATAACGGCCTCGTCGGAGGGGGGGCATTTGACGTCGACCCAAGTGTCTCCTCGGCTCCCTCAGGCCGTTATGCCTCGTCAACGTCCTCCCTGTGTGTCCCCAGTGGAGTGCGACGGCCAGGGACGCACCCGCGTGCGCCCTAGCATGCCAGTGAGGGTTATGTCTGTGTATATATATTTGCAAACGATCAAGGGTCTTAAATGTAAATAACTTATTTATTCATTAATGTCTCGTGTATGTCTTTGTAAATAATTCAATAACTTTCTGAAGGGTTTCGCCGTAGTATGTAATCGCAGCCTGGCGCGCCGCGGGACGGAGCTCTCTCCCACGCCGGCCGATTTTCCCCTCCCTCCCCGCCACCCGCGGGCGCCGGCCCGCGGGCGAGCGGGGAGAGGCAGTCGCGTCCTGGTCTCGAGCGGAGACAGACGTGTTCGTTGCTCCGCGAGCCGCGCACGTTGCGCTCGGGATTGAACGTTCGCTCAGTCCGCAGTCGGTCACGGCAGCTGAGCTGCCACCGCGAATCAGCTTAGCATTGTTAACTTACGAGTCATCGGGAGACGTGTCTAGCGGGCAGTTTCTACAACGCGAACGTGGTGCTACGAGTCTCTGAACTTTTCGCCGTCCACGGAACATTACGTAACGGGCCGCGTATGTACAGCGTTCCGTCTTCGGGCCCTTTCTCACTGGGTCAGCCTAGCATTAATAAACTTTACGATTCGCGCCGAAACGTATTTGAGAACCGCCCCGTCGTCAGGGAGTCCGTGTCGCCGTGGTAGGGCACTTGTTCCGCGACGGTTCCGCCAGGCTGCGGCAGGACTTTATAAGCGTTAATAAAAGACGGCTCGTGAAATTCGTTAATGCCGTGTTCTGCTTGCGACAACCTACCAACATTCCTCGCAATCACTTCACTCTCCCTCCAGGTCCCGCCTTTCCCGGTCCCGGCCACGTTGGCCTGGACCCACACCTCTCCGACGAGGGCAGTACGGGCATAACAGGACATTTATTTCAACGGGAAAACGGGGACCTGAAGCCGAGGGACGTCAGTATGTTCATAATTTATTTACGATGTTTTTTAATTACTATATTTACGAAAAGCATTTATTGTGAATATCGCAGCAATTATGTAGGGCTTAAGGTATTTATTGTATTCCAAATATTGAGTATGTCATTTTTATTGCCTTTATTAAAAATAATATATATATTAACAATGTAACAAAATTGCGATATTTTTGTATTACTATTGCAATTTCGTTTCTTGTAAACATTATTGTAGACTTTTTCATATTGAAATTAAATTTGCTATAGGGTTGTTTGTATTTTAATTTAACAGTTATAAGATTTTTTATATGTTGTTTACTGTTTACAAACATTTGAAAAATATTTCCTTAAACATATTTCCATTTCCATGGCAATAGTCTTGATAGCTTTTCGGGTAACTCTTCTACATGGATGATAAGATGGTGCGACATCTAAAACATATCACACCACCTTTACATAACTATAAAACTAAGAGGTGTTTTCTTTACATAATATTAAAGCACAATGTTTCCTTGTGGCGTAGGTGATTTAGAATTTCCATTTATCTAGAAAAATGGGCTTTCAGAATGTTTTTTAACACACAGTGTTTGGGAAGGTTTTTGAAGAAAAAAATTGACTACGCGTTTTATTTTTTTGCAGCTGAATTCGGGCACTTGCATGAAATATAATTAATCCGTAGGAAGCGCAATGGTTTTAAGTATTGATGTTGAAGATTTGAAAAGATTTATTGAAATAGTGTGAGAGAATGAGCGAGTTGAGTGAGAAGAGTGCGGGAGTGGCCACATGACGTCTGCGCAGTTGCGGACAAAAAATAATCCATTCTGCCTCCCCATGGCGAAGAATGAGTGAAAGAGAAACCTGATAAACATTCCCCTCCTCCGGGCACGATAGAACCTTATCGGCTGTGTGTTAGAGGGAGAGCGAGATACAACCTTCGAGGTTCTGTTAGTTCCCGCTAGATGGCAGGCCGCAGAGCGACCACCAGCGACACCCTTCCCGTATGAAGGCCATCTCGCCACTGACGAGCTGGAACTAAGCTCCTGACCTCCCTACATAGTAACGGTCACCCACATAGGCATCTAGACTCTTTAGTGGTCATATGATACAAAATTCATTGTTTTCGGGCCTGTGACCGTTTTTTACCGTGCACCAATCGCCTTAAGTACATGGCCACTAGAGTGTGCCGAACATAAGGGAAAGAGAACTAGGATGAAAAAGGTTTGATAAGTGTGTACAGAAATCTGACAAAAATTAAATAAGAATAAAAATGCAAAAATTTTAAAAATTAATATTTAAACTTAAAACTTAAAATCTGTGCCAAACACACCAATAAACGGCACAGTATTCTCACTTTTCATGTTAAGGATTCTTTTAGTATCATCATTATTCCATAAATCATCAACATCCTTCAATGTAATTTCTTTGTCGAGATCAGAAGAGCCATGAACATAATCTCGTTCAAGACAAGGAAAATTATTGATGTAATGCAGAACACCCTTCTTTAGATTAGTAGATCCATAGTTGTTCTCTAGCTTGTAAGCAGACTTAGTGTTACAAGTTTTATAATCTTTTAAAACACTCTCTTCGCGTAAACGACTCACTACAATGAACATATCTTAACATATTGCGTAGTGAATTTTTAACACAGTCATTCTTCTCGTGTTGTCTTCCTTCTTTCTCAAGTAAAATTTCTTGCTACAAAACTTACACCTGTATCCTTACGATACAGTGGCAGACACAAAACAAGGATCCACATTAGTTACTGAGACTAATAGCATATGTTTACTAAGAGTTTTAAATTGGAACCATTACTTAATAGAATTTTTAAAATATTTTATCAGTGAAAGTTAATTTATCTTATTGCCAACAGATGTCGTCTCATGTTACGTTGAGGTAAAAATATTTATTTCTTTTGTGGGATGCAGTATGCTCACTAATGATCGCAAGAGACAGATGGCTTCGCTAGATACCAATGAGAAGGAAGTTCGTCTTACATGCTAGTGCTTCTCAAGCTGTCTCAAAGCATATTATTTGAGTGAGTAATATATGTTTATTTTTTGATTGCCAACTAATAAAAAATATTTTTGGTTAGGTAATTTGGTAGCAGAAATTCTCAATTTAAATATAAGGAATAATCTGGAGCACATGGAGAAAACCATCAAATTATTGACAGAAATAACCAGGTGCACACTGTAAAAACTAAAGTACGTTTTCCTAAATATAAAAAAAATCAAATAAAAAAAATTGGTTGTCTGTAAAGTCGGTTTACGGACGATAGTTTAACGTGACGTCATAACAAAACATTGATGAAATGATTTATCCAGAAGAAAAGGAAATATCATATTCGGCCTGAGACTGAGCCGTAATAGGTTTTTGCAACCAAACCATTTAGGCATTAAAAATATTATATTCTTTGAGGAAGATTTTTTTTTAATTTTTCAATCTTTTGCATGATAAAATCTACCTCTGCATACTTTTATGAATAAAATTGAATCATTTTTATTGAATTATCACTATTTTGTATGGATACAAAGGAGTGAAATCAAATGTGCAATTGAATTAATAAATTTACTTTTATTTGCATTCATTAATTCAAATATATTTATTACTTTTGAAATGTTGCGTGCACCATATTTATTTTTACAAGTACAAAAAAATTTTTCGCAGCTGTCGGGTTTCGAACCGACAAACTTTAGTTAAAGAGATAGATACGCTAACCACACGCCCACGAGGCCAAACTCAGGTAATGTAGTTTCAAATGTTATATATATATATATATATATATATATATATATATATATATATATATATATATATATATAAAAACTTTGTTCACAGTAGGGGTATAATATTAACACGTTTTTATAACAAATACGCATCCCAAATACACCACACTTATTTATAATGTGTTACAATATTTTTTAAAACATTGTGCAAAAGATCCCAGGTGTAATTTGAATTATTATGTGTAACTGTAAAACACCATTGTTGGTTCAAAACGTATTTGAATTTTCAACATTACTTTTAAATAACCGTATAGATTGTGCTGAAAATCGGTGGACGATCGTTATATTACATAATATTAATAATTCAAACGATGAAAATATGATTGAAAAGTCAAATCGATGGTTGTTCCAATCGAGTGGAAGAGAGATGCCACGCATGCGTACAATGAGCATGAAGAGAGATGCCACGCATGCGTACAATGAGCAAACAGAACACATCCGTAGTGGGACATCCGTAGTGGGACACTTTTTCGTGCGTGCAGCCGGCGTTCATCGATTTATTAGACGTCACGTCAAAAAATATTAAAAATAAAAAAAGAATGACAAATTACAAAAAAATTCTGGCTTGTTCTAAAACTCTATTCTTGCTCAATAATGGAGAAGTTTACAAGTGGGCAGAAGCATTTTTATAGTTCACAATTTCACACGACATTTCAATAGTGGACGATGTACACTGCCATTGTACATGGTCAATGTTTCGCCAGTGAGATTAAAGTTTATCAATTACTGTCACATCCATTATAAATTCCAGCGCTATTTCGACGATTGATAGTCTAATAACCTTAAGGGTTTCTCGTACAGAAAAATTGATATTTTTAGTAGAACTGCAAAGTTCGTAGGCAATACTGCTTGTACATTCATTGACCAGTTTCAGAGAAAACTTTGCACATCGTTGTTTAATGTTTTGCACAACTCCTCTTGTTATATTATATTCAATTAACTTTGTCTCGAAAGCGTACCCCACCTACGACGGAGCAACGTACCTACTTAGCAATATTTTGTGTCGGTACGTTTAGTCTGGCTGTAAAGTTCAGAATGCGACCACTTATAGATTCCGTTAAGTCTATCAGGTCTCTGTAAAGTTTGGTTATTTTAACATCATTGCTTTCAGAATGTTTATTCATTCACCACATGGATTACCTGCATCATTGGCTTGATCTAAATGAAACGTAGGTGGTTTTAAGGGACACTATACATATTGTACAACAATTCTGCCATGTAACAATGTTCACTTCCTCTGGCACTTGAAACAATAGTCGTCCTGCGTGCCACAAGCACAATAGGGAACTGCGCTCTACTCCGGCAGCAGATAGCAGCCTGCGATCAGATGCAATGAATAGCAACAGGCAAGCACATCTGCAGACATCAGCGAGCACAGCAGACGTCCTGACAGCCGTTGTTTCAAAATGTGGCATACAGATGGCTTGATGTTGCAAATATCTGACTGATGCGTTTAATAGTTTGCTCACTTAAACAATCATTTTTTTGTCAATTAATATACCGTATATTCTTTATCTCCAATGTCGTCTACTAACTCTCAATAAAAATATGGTACCAAAACATTCCTGATAATATTTGTGCATTTTGTTCTGTGTAGTTGTAAGTGAGTCAGCACCTTGGCTATCACAGAATCTTTTTTAAACATTTGTGATGAATGGTCAGTGTTGTTAGCTCCATGTTAAGCAGCTAGCCACCAGTTCATCCACGCTAAACATTAACCAGAAGAATATCTCAGTCAGGCGTTAACCGAGGGTCGTAAAACAAAAATAACAGCTATCTGGAAGTTAAATTGTAGCCTTAGGTTTGACCTGGGATCATAAAACCAGTCCTCAACATACACGTACCAGTAGTTTACCACTTTAATGGTTTGAATGGCTAGGTTAGGTACATTGTGTGTAGCACAAATTGTGAGAACAAATGGTTGCATTAGTTAAGCTTCATTAAAAATACTCTTAAATTGAGTAGACAGTTGGTAAATTTAGTGAGCTATATTAATTTTTACAATTATTACTAACCTAACCCCATTTAGATGATTTCACTGTATTTATAATGTAGCAAACTTAACCACTCTTTAAAATGGTTAAACATTTGAAGTATTATATCATCTTAAAAATTATTCAGAAACTCTTCATGAATTAAAATTAATTAATTTTTGTGAGTTTTGGCTCACGGTAAAAAAATTAAAGAAAAGAGAAAATAGTAAAGTGTAAAATAACCCCCCTCCCTTTTTTTTTAAATTTTATTTACAACCATGTATCATCCTTTATATATTCATTTAAAATATCTCATAACAGAATTAACATAGGTATTCTTGTTTTCCATGTTTTTCACATCAAAGAAAGTAAAATAACGATTAATAAGTGAAAACGTTATATCTCAATTTTTGGCCAAAATTTTACAGAACTGATAAAACATTTAATTACATTATACACTGAATACAAATTAGTAAGCCTGCGTGTGAATTAAAAATTTATAATACAGAAAACATTTTTTTTAATGAGTTAAAAGTATTGTGAAACTGTTTATAAGTTTGTTTTTATGTTAATTAACACTAATTGCTTACATGCAACAAAAAGTATAAAGGTAATTGTTGGCAATGTGACATTCATAGAAGCATTTGATTCAAACATACATACATTTACACCCACCTTCAATTTGGTGAAAACGTACACATGAATTTCAAAAAATTACAGAAATACAACACAGACACTCATAACAAAAAAAACAATACACAATAATTAGCTGTATCTTCAATTATATAAGGTACTTAATACACATTTGTGAAAGTATTAAAATTAAAATAACCATACAAAAAATATAAGATAGTTGAAATGATTTACAGGAAATACCACAACCTTCAACCAATTTGAGATTTTTTTAGGAATAAAAAATTGGAAATTACTAATATATAATTATTATTTTAAGTTTATAAAATTATGAAAATCAATACCTACATATGTGTATCTACATATTTCACACACAATGAAAGTCAGAAGTTTACAATTAAAAAATAAATAAATAAATAAAAATTAAATGATTGTTAAAACATGTTAAAATAATTATTGTAGGCAAACAGGAAATTAGGGACCATAGACCGAGGGACGTCAGGACATTCATGAAATATTTTGCACAACACTGAATATGGAAAGTTTCGAACTTGCATAATTGCATTCCAATGAAATTTCAGTATATTTTAATACTACATAGTATAATAAAAATGTGATGTGTGTGTATACCACTCAAAAATGTTTTAAGAAAATGATGCACTGCATTCCCACAATAAATTTGGTTTCACACCTCTGTGGGTGTGTACATGCAAATAAATTTAAGCAAGGTTAATTTCAGAGAAAATTTCACAAGAAAGCTTGAATTTGAATGTGAACTCATATTAGTGTGTAAAAATACGTGAATTAATTCAGATATGTGAGAATATTTTTCATTACATACTAAACAGTAACAGGAAAATCATTTCAAACCCAAGTGTGTATGCCCAAATCACTTGAAACTATATTTTAGAGACAATATTGTACTGCTCTGGCTGGAAAGACAGGCCTAGAGGAGCAGCCAGCTCCTATGAGTGTCAGCCTCATTCTCTTCATGTAGACCCTGCCCAAGAAGGGAAACTGCCTGTTGATTATCATTAAACTGCTTAATGTAAGCAAAAATGGTTTCTCACCTGTGTGTGTATGAAATAGCAAAATCAATTGAAAGTTCTGAGAAAATACAGCACTAAATACTAAAAAGGTAATGGTTTCTCACCCTGAGTCGCTAATGTGAATTAAAGTTAGATTGATAAAAAAATTATTGCATTGCATACTGAATAAAATTTGTAATTCACCTGTGTGAAAGAGCATCAAGGCATTATTGAATGAAATATTATGCTGAATACTAAACAAAAAAGTGGTTTCTCACCTGAATGTGTAGGAATATGCAAAATAACTTGAGGTTTCAGAGAACATAATGCATATAATTTTTCACTGCATACTAAACAAATAAATGGCTCCACAAATCTAAATTTAAGCATTTTTACATTCAAGAAATAATTCAAAAAAATATTTTCACAACATACCTAACAAAATCTTACCTTTGTGTGTATGCACATGTGAATTAAGGCTAGATTTCCAAGTAAATTTTGCATTACAAATTGAACAAGAAAATGGTTTCTCACCTGTGTGTGTACGGATATGTAATGTTAAGTTATACTTTCGAGAAAATTTTGCACTGCATACTGAACAGGAAAATGGTTTCTCACCTGTATGTATACGCATATGTAATTTTAAGGAATCATTTCGAGAGAATTTTGCACTGCATACTGAACAGGAAAATGGTTTCTCTCCTGTGTGTGTTCGTATATGGAAATTACGGTGAGATTTTTGAGAAAATTTTGCACCACATATTTTACAGGAAAAAGGTTTTTTACCTCTGTGTGTACATTTATGTGAAATAAGGTGTTTATTCTTAGGAAATTTTGCACAGCACAATGAACAAGAAAATGATCTCCTACTTGTATGACCTTTATGAGAAATTGTTTCACCGCCTAATGGTAATGACAATGACTCTTTGATTGTGTGTGTATGCACGTGTATTCTAAGACTAGGCTTAGTAAAAAAAATTTTGTGACACAATGCACATGAAAAAGGTTTTCTTCTCATCAAATTTTGAGCATGTTTTTTCCTACAAACTTTATTAACATATACTGCATTTTTTGCGTGGTTAATTATGTGTTGCTTCAATGCGCGAGTATCATCAAAACTATCCTTACACAAAAAACAAGAAACTGGCTTTACAACAGCTTCATTAAACACACCCACTTCAGGAGAGCATGTTAAATTTAAGGAACGGATCTGTTTGGTCTGAATAAGGTTGTGGCTTTTTATTCTTTTGTCATTTGTATGACATTCTTGATCAATTTTCCCTGAAAAATCACTGCAATGGTTGAGCATTCTTTGTTCCAAACCCCTTCTTGATTGCACATCTGGTGTACATCCTGGGCCAGATGTACTTTCCACAGAATCAATTGTTCTCACACAGGTCACAATGTCAGTCTTGAAAGTTTTACTACATTTTGGGGCTGCTAACAAAACTGAAAAACACAATGAAATTTCAAAATATAGAAACATCATCCTAAAATGTTCAATTTTTTAAGGGTAATGTGATACACTTATGTATGACTGTGACACTCACTTTCATGTCCTATTATTTTAGAAAAGTAGATGCGAAGTTTTGCTACATGCAGTTATGCACAGAAATGTTTAAAACATTTACAAGATTATAGAAGTAGATACAAAAAAAAACCAGGCTGAAACTTTCTGAGTATTCAACGAAAAACCTGCGTTAGTTGGAGGAAAAACCACTGCTCCTTACATCTTCACATAAGTGTGAACGGTTACTACACTCTGCCCTCAGGAACCACAGACATTCTTAGTGCTTTTGGAGAATAAGTGATGTCTTAAATTGAGATGGATGGTTTATCAGAAATGAGTTGGTAATGCCGGAGTTATGGGGTTTAGTGTATGTACATTGTAGCACAGGATGTACTGACTGCCAAATGATAATTCACATTGTAGCATTGCAGCATACATGCCCTTTCTACTAATAATATTGTTACTAAGAATGGGTTAGGTTGCCAGTATATTTTATTCTGAATTTATAATTATTTATTAATCATGTTTCTTCTGTCATCCTTTCAACTTTGTTTTGCTACTTATATTTACCTAATATTATGTATAGAGTTTTTTCTATTATTTATTTAAATTTGAATATTGTATTATAATTATATATTACGTTTTTATTAGATTGCAGATGTTACATAATATTCTAGAACAAGGGACTGTGTCTGGTGTGATGGTTAGAAAGAGAGGCATGAGATGCCTGTAAGTGCGAGGGAGACAAAAGCAGTAATTCCCCTCAGAGATAGATAAAGATGGGGATTCCCCCACTGCGTGGGAACTGAGTCATAACTGCTGTCTCACTGTGTGGGAGAGAGAACGAGAATGTAAAGTCCCTCGCTCTATGGGTAGAAAACTGTTTTCAATGTGTGTTCTGTATTCTGATTGGCTTGTGCTATGTAGTGTGAATGAAGCGTGCGTGTGATTGGTCGGTGAGGTCCGGTGACTTCTCCTCCTTGCGTGGAGGAGACGGTGGCATGAGTTCACCAGTCGTCCGTCGATCGCTGCACCAGTAGGTCACGTTCGGTGGCTTCTCGCCAAAAATGAAGTAAATTGCGGGATAGATAATTTAACGTCGGTAGCTCGAGCCATGCCGTTTAATTATTTGTTGTTTTGAAACGTTTTTGTACTTTTTTTTTTTAAATTAGAAATTGCGGCTACCTTCGTCAGCATTTTGGCTCGTGGCGAAATTCGGTTTCGCTGGGTGCGGCCCTGTTTGAGGTCGCACTATTTTCGTGTACTTACAGTAAGATTTTGCTGAAGGACTTAAACTACATTTGTTTTTCGTTAATTCTCATCGCCCGGGCTGCGAGCATTTCTCGACAGGCGAATGTACGTGTGGAATGTGTGAGCAACATATTGAAAGGGATTGGATCCAGTTGTTTCGTCTTTCGGACAATAAAAAACTCAAACGAAAAAGGGAAGAACATCTTTTTATTTTATTTCATATAACGAACTGTTACAACATTGTACTAGACAGGCCTATACCTAGCAAAAAATATTCATGGAGAACAGGGAAGGAAGAGGAAGAAGTCAGTTTTACAAAAATATTCCCACTTTTATTACATCTGAAATACCTTACTTTGATAAATGAGTATGAATCTTAATTTTAGTGTTTAATGCAAATAGGTGTACATACATAAATTCATCAATGTGTTAGGCTTTTAAAACATTTACTTGACTAGCCTTTTCATTTCATTACATACGATGACAAGAAAACCATGCCTGTTTATTCGTTGGTAGTTTAGGCGACAGCACTGTTTAAAGTAGTTAACTGGGCCATTTCTGCTTTTTCTGCACCTGCTGAAGGAGTTTTACTCAAATCCCACTCCAAATTACAATACATATTAAGAATTCTCTATTGATACTCTATTCATTCTAATATATGTATTCATTTAATCTTCAAAACTAGGATTTTTTTTTTTCCCTTGGAGCCAGATGAAGCATAGAAACTGTCAATTCCTTTCCATAAGGAAACCAAACAGGTATGTATGTCCACTTCATCTACAAGAATATCAAATTTACTGTGCCTGATGTGTAGTTTCATTTGTACAGGGCCTCAGGAAATGTTTATTACATAGAAATTTATGTCTCACTGGAAAATTGTTGATAGTAGTTAAACATGCATTCATAATGAGTGGTATTTGTGGCACTGCACAGTAGAGAGCGAACATAGTAACTGCATCTAGAAGGAAAATTTCAGGTTCTCTTTAAGATGTTTCCAGCCCTCTTGATATCATATAATGCCTATGTAAAATGCCACTGAGAGAGAAAGAGAGAGAGGGAGAGAGAGAGATAAAGAAAGAGCCTTGAAAAAGAAAGTCATGAAAGCCTTGCAACGAGGTGCAGGAAATGGTATACTGCTAGTGCTATGGTTTTGTAAGTGCTGTGCTGCGATTGGCTGGAGAGGTCAGGCAGAGGCGGCTGCATAGCCTCGTTCATTTAGTCAGCGTCTGAATGAAGTACCGAGAGGTCGTGTGTCAGTTGTTGGCTCACAAATTATATATTACCTAATGTTAGATATTCGTGGCTGTGGTCTGGGCGCTACCGTATTATAATCAACCTTTTTTTCATAACTTTAAACTACATCTAGAATTTTGTGACCACAGTCGTCGCCAACAGCCCACAACTATGTAGAGTGAACTTCAAATTTGTGCTGAGGACATAGTCCTTCAGCTGTACCGTGAATTAGTGTGCAAACACGGGACATAATTGTAAACAATATTTAATATTTATCCTTTGGTACCTGTGAATAGTCAACGTATGCACTTGCTTTTGTGGTCACAAGATGGCTGCCATGATGACTGCAAATGTTCTCTGAGTATGAATAAAATTATGTTAATATCAGTTTGTGTCAATTAATTCAGCAATGAATCAATGACAGCAACAGTATTTTTCTGGAACTTATATATAATTTTCAGTCCAAATTATTTCTGAAAGTGTTAATGAAACATGTAAGTCTACTCCTAGGCCAATCGATTTACTAGCCAGGTGGTCTGGGGTGTGATACATGGCGACCCAGGTGTGGCTAGTACATACTTATACATGAACCGAAACAAAAATTTGCAAAAAGAGTGAAGAAAAACTGTTTTTTTTTTTTTTTTTTTAAATTGTCAAGTTAATAAATTTTTTGGAAAAATTAACTCCTGTGAAGGTGTTTTTGGATCATCGGCTGTGCAGTTTACCGCCTAGCTGAGTGAATGAGTGCAGCATTTACACGTCATGGAAGCAATGAGAGAACGAAGCTTCTAGGAGCTGAACGAGTGAACGATGGCAACGAGAGCCAGTTGCATTCAGTACCCAGTATGAGAATAACGTGGGACTTTGCGGAACGGAAACATTGCTGAAAAATGTGGATCTTCGTGATCTTCATGTCGCGGGACTTCGTGGGACATACGCCAATACGGAGCATGTCAAACAAGAGCAAAATTTGTAGAAAAATCTTTAATTATGACTGTCTTTGTTCTGTATAATGAGGTTAAGTAAGCTATTTTCAGGTTTGTTACATTGTAAAACAACCAGAATCATGAGTACTGCAGGTAGTACTGAGGGGGAGGATTTCATAGGATTTTCAGACGGCTCTGAAAAATTTAGGAGACCAGCCAAATATGAATTTGGCATAGTTAAATGGTCAGGATCAAGACATGAAACAGGGGCAAACAGAATTAAGACAGGATTTAGGAAATGAAATAACACAAACAACAAAATGGATCAAAATTTACATAACACTCAGGAAATGAGGCGAGAGTTAGGCAACTAAATCACAGAAATACACAAAATAACCTAACACTCAAATTGGAACTGAATGTGAAGTGATTAATAACTAAACAAGATAAAAGAAGTTTGTAACCCTGTATCTGTTATCAAAGAGATAGTTAGGTTATTTAGGGAGTCTGTACTGAGTAGGCCATATGTACCTAATATTCCTTTCTTTTGTGAAACTAATTGGTCACAAAAGTATAAAAGCATTACCATATTCAATGAACACTTTGTAAAGATTGTTGAAGTATTGGAACAGCATTCATTTGAAGGTAATCCAAATACCAGAAAACAGGTTTTCCAACTATATGCTACATCTACAAAACCTCAAAATTATTGTTGCCGTTACCCTAACAAGCAAGTACTCATTATTATTATTATTATTATTATTATTATTAGAACCTGTAGTTAATCTCTTCTAACTCAAAATCTATATCTAAGTCCAGTGTTTAAAACACACAATGAGAATTATAGAAATTATAAGAAGTCACCGCGAACATGTAAATGAAGATTCCACCAAGCTTATAGATGGAGTTGAGGACTGAATTGGAAATCCCATGGTGAAGATGTCTAAAACAGTCAAATCGATAAAATCCTCCTGCTTTGAGCCTCAATGAGTATTGGAAAAGGTCACTAGTTATTCCCTACTTGGACTTTATGGTCTCTTCACTAGTGACTCGGTTCTCCGTCTAGCAACCACCAACATTTTTCCCATTTGGGAAAATTGTTTCCTTCCAATACACTTGAAAGGAAATTTACTGATTTCCATGTGAGATCAAAGATCACGGAGTTAGAACTGAAGTGATTGGCCTCTGAAAGCAATCTTTTGTACAAACATGTGAAAGATCAGTTAAGAAAACTAATTTTGGCTGATCTAGTGAAAGAGGCAGAAATGTTTTATCCTGCAATGAAGATGGCATTACTCATTGCCATTTCCCCGCTATGTACAACGTGCACAGTGGGGCGATTATTTAGCAAGCTGAGAAGAGCTCAGATCAACAATGACAAGTTAACGTTCGAATGGACTGTGTCTTATGAGCGTCCATAAGAAAACTGTAATAGAGAATGAATATTAATTTCGAAAATGATGTTTTAAAATTGTTTTCAGCCAATACTATAAATCTTACTATGCTATAGTAAAATAGTATTTTTAAGACAGAAAATTACAATATGTTCCTTTTAACACAATAATTATAAATGGTTTTTTTAAAATCACCCACAAAGAATTCAATGATTTTCAGATTTTTTAAAAATTAGTTTTTATAGTTTTTATGTATTTAAACTAGTAACAATACCGAACTTTATATTAAATATTATGGTTATTTATAATAATATAAGCTCTTAAGTTAATGTTTGGGGTTTCTTAACAGTTTATAATTTGTATAGGTGTGGAAACTTGTTTATATAGTAATTTCAGTACTACACTTATGATCGTCGTTTAATGTAAATTGGTTAATTTTTATTAAGTTATGTTATTTTATTTGTCCCTTCAATAATAATGTACCTCTTTAACCAGCTTAAAATAATTAAGTAGGACTCAATATATGGCCACTGAATATAAAAAATTGAAAACAGGCCTTATTATAAAACATGTATTAGGACAAACCATAAGCAGTGGATGGTAAGCAGTAATATTTATTTAAGAATTTAATTATTCGTGAAAGAACTTAAGAACTTAAGATAGCCTAAATATACATTTTCAATCTTCGTCTTCTTAAAGGTTTTTCAGGGGTGGATTCCTGTGTTCCCATGCTTCCAAAACCCACCCACCAAACAGGTATGTATAATATATAAAATATTTTCTTAAAGGTCCCCCCCCCCCTAAAAAAAAGAAATTCAACTAATTCTGGCTATACCCATGTATGACTAAATATTATTTATCAGGTTAATACATGATAAAAATAATTAATATATTGGATGACATAAACTTAAAGTTAAAATACAATATGCAATATCAGATAGTTTACAGACAGTAAGAAACATGACATGCTTAAGTTTTAAAAAAATATTTCATCTATTTTTTTTTTTTTTTGCTTTGCAATAGTAAATCCTTTAAAATTTTCAATTTTCCCTATAGCCTATGATTTGGTTACTGCAAATAATTGAGATTGTAACTAAGCTGTCAGTCTTCTTAGTTAAACAAATTCTTTTGGTGAATAAACCTAAATTTAATACGTTGACGGATAATGATAGGAGCTACAACTCTTATCTGTGACAGCTGGTCAACTATATCAGCATGTGTACATTATTTATTTTAGCCATGTAAACTATGAGATGGGTTTCAAAAACCTAGAGTCATAGGGATACACGAGGTCTCAATACTAGTTTCAAGAAAACCAGACAAAATATTAAAATATTACAATATTAAGTAAGATAAATAAGTACTACTTAAATAAGAACTGTTTGGTTTCTAACAGTAACAACATTTCCAGGGTGAACACCTTTTTTTTAAAAAAAAAAAAAAAAAAAATCCAGAATTCATCCAATATTTTAAAGGATTTTATAAGAAATTTCATGAAATGTTACTACGGTAATAAATATTTAGCTAACCATGTAGATCTACATCAGAGATAATAAAACAAAGTCAATCCCTTAATATTAATTACTTCCCATTAACAATAATTATTTAAAATAAATGTAACCTTAAAATAAAAAAGTATTTGTGTTAAGAATATATATTTTCTGTGCATCGTGTTTTTTCCAAAGCATAATTTAGCCGTTGTTTAAACCAAGAGAACCGCAATTAACAGACTCCAGTTAACTACTTTGAGTGATATGGTGCCGTATATGCAAACTGCAATGCCTGAATTCCCACTGAGAACAACACGACGGACGAGCCAGGAGACTGTCGACAATGTAGCATCACCTGCACAAGGGCAGATGCCTAATAGTCTGTGTGTACTAGTAGCTATGTTGTACTATATAAATATATATCACTATCTGCTAGTGTAGTTTCAACTAAATTTTTTCACATTATCCTGCAATCGAGATCCCCTAGTCTTTCATGTGTCAAATCACTGTATTTGTGTTGATGATGGCTTCTGTTTGTAGTTGCAGTCTGTGAAAACCTTTCGCAGTAAAATTAAAACTGAGCGGAGGACTTCCTCCCCCTCCAACCCACAGTCATCTCATCAGTAGAGACCTGCAAAATTAGCGGATTCAATGACCTCCAGGATAGACTCTACTACACTCTACACACTCGGGCAAATGCCACCTGTTCATTGGCTGCTGACTTGTGAGTTTCTCGACCGAGTGTCTGTGATTCGACACTTCTATGAGTGAGGGTCTCTAATTGGCCCTCAGTCCTCCAGATTAACAGTGAACCAATTGCAAAAGCAACACTAAGGTATAATTATTTGAATTGTAGCATATCACGAAATGAATCCGCGAATTTTGCAGGTCTCTACACATCAGTTACCAAATTTGCCACAGCCACTGCTGAGGTTCACAAATAAACAAAGGTCAAAAATGCAGCTGATAGGCGCAGCATGTAGCCTTTCAACTATGCTCTATACAGACCTTGAAAACTGTATACCTGACACTGTTTGACGACATGGTGTGCAGTTTTTCAACTAAGTTTTTTTCGAACTAGCTAGAAAAATAATTCTCGGCGGATTAAAAAAAATTCATGGTTATCTCACCAATTTCCTGGCACCAAAAATATTCAATGCTAATTCAGAGTTTCCAATTTCTCGGTAGAGTGGTCAATCACTATGGCATCAGTCATGTTATCAAAGTGACTCCGCTGAATGCTACTGAGAGAGAGAAACAGCTGACAGGAACATGACCTGGCATGCTGAAATGGGAGCAGCCTGTAAAATATTTCACCCTGTGGCACTCACTCTAGGAAGCCACTGTGACAGCATATGTACTTGTATGAACTTTATACGACCTTGTGGTAAAAGACACTAACTGTAATTTTAAATGAACTCATTACATTCAAGGGAGTCCATTATTTTATCTCCCATCTCTGAAACATTTTTAACCCTTAATTTGGCAAAAAAATTTTTTGGAAGTAAAAATTATTACAACAATGATTTTGCATGTTTGAAGTGATAAATACTAGAAAAAAAATAATCAAAAAATTCAATTTATTTAAAAAGTATAATAAAATGAATGTATCACATGCGATACATTGTCAAATATGCAAACAATCACTTCAATTTTGTGATGTGTCAAATATGGTACATTGCCAATGAAAGGGTAAATTTTACAGCAGTTGGAAATCAAAAATATATAAAGTGCATAAAATACATATCGCAAAAACGTAAGTTAAAAAATCAAAATTAGAGAATGTACAAGAAACATTCTAAAAGCTATATGTTTTACAGTACAATTAAAAATATGTTTTACATTACATTACAATTAAAACTTATTTACAGTACACAAAATTATTAGTTCGGGAAAGGAAATACCATTGAAATAATTTATTACCCTGTACAAGTTGCTACAAATAAATTATAGTGTACAAGTCAGGTACAGCAACAGATATTTCAAACTTTATGAGCTCAAACTGAAATACCACACAAAAGATTTCACTACAATATTTCAAACAACTGGTTATTTCAATGTTTCTAGACTATGGTAGTGTCGTTTACATGGTTACCTTGTTTTTTGAGTATGGAAATCTAAGAAGCAATTGCTCTTCTCTTTCAGGAAAAACCTAAGCTTGCACTTACTGCATTCTAAGAATGTCTGGCCCTTGACGCACAGCTTGCATCTTCCACGTGATGTAAACACTGGGAAATGTCCGAACATATCACGTCTCACTTCGTCACATGGTCGAGGCTTCATTTGGGCTTTGATCTTTTCAACAGGTGCAATGTTTGATTTGCTAGGTCTACCGCGAACTCTCTTCTTCAATGTAAGGCTCTCAAAAAGTTCAATTCGGAAAGCTTTGAGTGACATGCCTTGTTTCATGTTACACAGCTGAAGATCTTGTCTCATTAAAAGCCAAGCATTGTTTACACATATATCAAGGAACTGTGCGAAAATTGCAAGGTACCATCTCCTTGTTTTTAGGGGTGTCCGGTATAGAGCGATAAGAATATCTGCCAAATCTACTCCTCCCATATGTGTGTTGTATTCCTTCACAACATATGGACACACAGCTTCTACTTTTTCTCTAGTTTCTTTGCAATACCTCTTCACACTTGATATGGGATAGGCATCAGCATAAGAATAAACTAGAGTTACAGCTTTGTTATCGACCCATCTGACAACAGACAACTTGTGCTCGTCTGAAACTACATTATAGAAACTTCCTCATTTTTTTCTTTTTTATTGATTTTTCATCAGTGAGTTTTTTACAGCGAGGAATCCTATTTGCCCTGATTGTACCTAAACTGAAGATGCCAAGCTCATTCCGCAGGTAGTAAACCAAAGAAAGAGTTGTAAAATAATTATTGTCAAAATAGACAACTGAAGTTGCAGGGTTAGGAATAGTTTTACAGAGTGCAATGACAACTTTTGGGCCAAGTCCAAAGAGTTCTTCTTCTCTAGTAAATGGGCGGTTACGAAAAGTATCATCACCTCCGTAAAAAAGGAAGTCATAAATTATACCAGAGACTCCAGCACGAACAAAGACTTTAAATCCCCACTTCTTGGGTTTACTAGGAAGATACTGCCTCCTACTTCCTGCCTTTTCCCCTTTGTATGGGATCATCATCTCATCGATAGAAAATCGAGATTCATGGTCTAATTTCAAGCACCGTTCCCTAATAATCTTAACTAATGGCCTGATTTTAAAATACCTGTCATCACTTGCATCATCGTTGTTTACAAAGTGGATGAAACACCATATTTGTTGGTACTTTTTGAGGGGCATGAGGCTGGCTATTTTATCATTCCTCAAATCATTCGACCAGTAATCTAGGTAACATGGCATGTCTACAACACCCATTAAAATCTCAATAGCTAAGAAATCTGTAATATCATCCTTCGTAACCACTAAAGCAGATCCACCGTTCACTTGTGTGACTTGAGTTGAGTACAAATTGGTTTGTTCAACCATAATATTAAAAATTTCCTCAGGAAAAACTGATGTGAAGTACTCTATGGGAGATTTTATTTTCGTAGGTACTGGTCTCTCTTTTTCTGTTGGTTCAAACTTATCTTGTTTACGAAAAGGAATGTTTTTCCACTTTATGTCTAATTTTGCATGCTTGGCAGGGCTTTTAATTGTTCCAGTGGTATTTGGTTTCATACACTTTCCAATAATTTGGCTTAGAGGGGGACTCTGTTTTTCCAACTTACATTTTGAGCGGGTTACAGGAGACTGCATTATGTTACTTGGTGCATGTGTACATTTTCCTCCCTTTGTGGTTTCATGAGCATCATTGTTGAATGAAGTTGTTATGGAATCATTTAACTGTATTGTAGAACTTGCAACACAAGAAAGTTGTGGGCATCTTTGTGTTGTGGCGTTTCCATATTGATGTGAAATTATATTGGAGTTTTCTGATATGGCATTGTTTTTAATTTCTGTACAAATGGATCTTGCAGCAGTAGGATCACTACTTGCTTTTATGGTGTCAGAATGTATTATCTGGTGTTCATCAATGTGGTAATTTGTAAATGAACTGTCTACTATGGTAGGTAAATGTGCATCATGCAAACTGTCACTTTTACAACTAGCAGGAATGTCTTCAACTTGTGGCGGAAGAACAGGTAATGCCAGGCACTGTGTCATCTGCGTTATGGGAAAAAAAATTACCAGTTGATTGTCTGGCTTCTAAAGCAGTCATAGAATGTGTTTGAGGCAGTGCATGATCACAAGGAAAATTGGGCGTTTTTGTCTTAGAATGTTCTCAGCATGCTGTAAATCATCGGAATGTTGGTATGATTCTGGAACTAATTGTGCTATATATTTTTCTAATGATTGCATTTATTTACCTGTATCAAGTATCATGTTCAAAAAGTAAAATTTCAAGAAATGCTGTCAAAGATGGAGCTGCAGAACTTACAGAACTTGTGTCGTCATTGTTGGTTTCCCTACTTGATGATATTTTGAAAATATTTTCTGGGTCATCTTCTGAGTCTGTGGCCATGTCTGAAATATTTCTATTTGTAGGAAGCAACGCCATAATGGACTGCACTCTTGATGAGCAGTAGATCTTTTGGCCCTTGTAAAAATAAAATGTTTATATTTCAAACTAGGTATATATATTTGAAATAAGGAACTTTAACTTGCCTTTTCACCCTAAAACTTGTTTGTTAATCTAAGACTTCCAGTAACAGTTGCAAAATATCACAATGATTTACTTGTTCACATATTTGGCAATGTGTTATATTTGATACAGCCTAAAAGCACACATAAATGTTAGGATTTTGGCAATGTGTCATATATGATACATATGTAACAAGACATTGATTTACTCATTTTTGGTGGCGTGTCACATGTGATACATACTTTTATGGCTCATATAAAATCAACAACATGTAATTTTATATTATAATACTATAGTGCAATGCCTAAATACTATTTTTGAAAGTATATAAATTATTTGAATTAAAAAGTTACCCATTTCATTAAAAATTTACATATAACTCACCATGTGACGCACATACTTCCTCCCTCACGATGCCATCTTCTCATCATGCTGCAATAATTTCTCTTTGCATCGACAGGTGGCATCAAAATCCAATGCATAGAGAATATAAAACTACACCAAAGATATTACAACAGAGAGAAACGCGGCTTTAAAAAACAGTAATTTCTTATTTATTTTCAAAACTTAATGTGTCGTATATGACACACCGTCAAATTAAGGGTTAAGATGCGTGCTAAGATAAAACTGCTATTTGACACGTAGGTTCTTTCACAAAGTGTTCATTTCAATAACACTGCCTTTTACAATAGGTGTAGCTGCCATATCGTTCACTCCTAAACCCACCATTTTAAGTTATTTTTGACACTAAATCAAAAGTAAGTTTGGGTTGGATGAGATTAAATTAAGTTTATATCAAAGATAAGCATAAGTTAGGAGTAAACTTGTCATACTTACCATTACTTTCTTCTGATGATTCATAAACAATTTGTTCTTCACCAATTGTTACTTCTTTGTATTCCTTTTCCTCAGCCACCTACATTTGGAATACACAGAACCATGACAGGAATCAACAACACTTATAGACCTTTAAGGGACCTGGTAACCTGGGCAGAGCTAATGAAGAAAAAACATTATTTAAAAACTGCTCAAAATATAAGAGTGGTGTCTGTTTACAAAAAGTATTTAAGAATACACTGCGTGCAGATGGAAAGTGCTGTTTCTATATTTTTTTTTAGAAAAATGTAAAGGGCTAAAAAGTATGTTTTCAGAATAATCTTTAGACTTGAAATGCCCACTAACTTAATCTAACCAACCAATTACATCAATTTACACCATTTTAAATGTAGCTAACATAACTTTTCCACTGATCAAAACAGTGCACTATTGGTAAACTACTTGAAATATCACAATGCTGAACAAAATGGTTTTAAAAATTTTTTATATTGATAAAAAGAATAAATATTTAAGAGCATTAAATTGTATAGATACATAACTTCTTTACTTCATTCTAATTGAGATTTGTATCCATAAAGGTTGTAGACACACTTTTTCACAATTAGGGGAAGACAGTAATATTATTATTATTTTAAAGTTATTGTTATAAGACTTACTTAAACAATAACAAGTAGTTTCCTTTAAATATGGTGTTAAAATATAATAATGAGTCATATAAGAAATTGTAAAAACATAAGTTGAAATAGAATAGATTTGACCCCAAGTATTTTCGTACAACAATCACGCATAATACCACGATGTTTAATACATCCATCCCCAATACAGAAAAAAAATTTGTGTAGATGACTTCGGTGCCTATGGAATTTTAATTTCAAAAACGACTTGGAGCAGTTAGCAACATCATAATTGATGCAACCAAACATTGCAGAAATTTTTCCAGCTATAATAAATAACTACAATTGCAGAAAACTTGGACAGTATAAATGGCCACAATACCCTTATCACACATGCGCTAGTGGCATAGGATCAGGCCCTGCCGCTAGAATGCACTGCATAAGTCTCACGTTTTTTGATGACTTTCCTATATTGTTCTACTACAATTTGCCTAATGTGTGCTGTTGAAATGCAGGATGGCTGAATGTAAACGTTTCCTGAAAACTTGTGCGTCGTCGAAATGATTATGCAAATAACTATTGAGGAAAAGCAAAATATTGTTTGTTGATTTGTCACATTATTAATTCATTGCATTATATTAATGCTACACAAGCGCTGTTGCCATTGTGTGTGCACAAAAATAAGTAAAAAATTATTTTTGTTTTTACGGTTTGTGAAAGTTAAATGTGGCGTGGTTAACTCGCAAACTGCACCCGGATAATCGGGTAAGATTGATAAGAAAATGTCTAAAATGATCCAAATTAGAGTTATAACATATAATATATAATACATGTTAGAGTAAAAAAAACTAAAAAAATTTAAGCTGTAGCAGCTATGCAAAATAAATATTTAAATACTAAATACCAATTATTTTAAATAATAAATAAACTAAATACCAATTATTTTAAATAATAAATAAACACTCACGAACACGGAGACAAGGGCGTTACCCGGGTGCCTGGTGGTTCAGTGGCCCACACGGCCAATAACGTCACTCACGCGTACCGTTGAGGCTTAGCCACCCCCTGCCCCGCTCCCTACCCCTCTCAGCAGCTTGTGAATTCTGCGGGCCAGCGCGTAAAGTGGCGTGAATAGGCATCGCTTTTAAGGATGTTTCGGGCTTCAGGGTGGCCTTGGATGACGCAACATGTCAACAACCACGCCAGTCTGTTCCAGAAAGATGTCAACTGGTATATAAGCAATGAAGCCGGCCTCCCGGGAGTTTCGAGTTCGGAGAGTTCCGGTTGGCGAGCGGCGCAGAGCGGAGCGACGGGACCATGTGACTGTGATTGAGTGGCGCGAGGTAAGGAGCGAACCACTGTCGAGCCTAGATCCAGTGAGGAGTGTGGACTGTGGACTGGACAGACATTAATTGTTGCAATTTAATTAGTAATGTAATTATTAGTAGTAAATAAAACTGTATAAAAAATTGTGCTATCCTTTGTGAACCTGTTTTTCCCATTCGTAACAATACTTATGAAAAATTACACACATACAGAACTTCATAAAATTTTCAGGGACTCAGATCAGGCAAAATGATCCATTAGTTGGTTACAACACACAAAATATTGCATTACCATGAAATTGATGAATTAAACAAAAAATGGCAGCTGAACTAGGCGTAGGTACTTGCACTGAGAAAAGCTTTAGTTTCAAATGTCCTACTGATTATTTAATTTTATTGTAATAGTGTTTTTAAGTGCTATTCAGGTAAATGTATTGTATCTCTCACACATTTTTTGTTTTGTTACAAATTTTGTTGTCAGATATTTGCTGAGTTATGAATAGCAGGAAAAAGTCATGCAATTGTTCGGATTATGATCAGTGCTGTGATATTTTATCATTAAAAATTATGGTAAAGTAAACATCTGGTTAAAATTATATGTTTAAACTACAAACTCAAAATAGGGATTCTGATAATCTAAGTAAATAGCTATTCACCCGATAATTATATATACATATATACATATCATTGCATGTGAGACAGTTCCTTATATTTTTTTATCAACAAAATGAGATAATTTTGGCCTAACGGAGTTATAGTACTAAACATAAAATTATAATTCACATTTATCTTACCTCCATTTTAATGTTAGGGAAAGTAATATCACAAGCTGCCATGGATGAATCAGAGCTGAGAACTATAATACTATCCTTACTAGTATCTTCATGGCTACTGTCATCTTTGTCAACATCACTATCATCTTCATACTTACAGTCGCTCTGGGCTTTATCTTTAACTTCATGGCTATAATTATCTTCCTGAAAAAAAAAAAAAAAGAATAGTACCAACTTGAAGTTTTAAAGGATATGGTTACTAATTCCACAACACTAGTTCCAGGGGATCGCCATGCAAGTCTACTGCATGAAGCTGATGGTCCAGCTAATGGTCAGCGCCTATACACTGAGTGGAGTGAAGTGTTTGCATTGTGGACACAGTATAGAACGGACTGTATTTTATAGAGGTGACAGACAGTGTTTGACGATGAAAACTCTCATTCATACTTATCAACCATCATCATCAAGAAATTTTACAATGTTTAGAGGTCTTGCAATCTGGCAAGGCTAAAGTAAAAAAGCCACTTCAACATCGTAACAGCATGCTATCTCCTGACAATTCCGAACTCTCTTTACGAACGATGCTGTAATAAAAAATTTGTAGTTCACGTTAGATTGTTTTTTTTTTCTATGGTGTTAGGCACACACCAATTTTCTACGCACACAGTTTCACACATACACAGTACAAAAACAGCGTGACAAAGTGGACACACGTCAATCCCGGAGCAAGTTCAAGGAGTGGGTGGAAGCATCTGCTAACCCCCCCCCCCCCCCTCCCTTCCCCTGAACCCTAACAAGAGTAGACAATCTTGACGTGGTACCGACCGGAGCCCATTAAGCCCGGCCTCGACCCGCCAGTATTGGCTCCCGCTGGTGGAACACACCCCTCGCAAACTCAACCCGGGTCAAACGCGGAGTAGATACGCAAGTACTCCCAGTGTATACATTTTGTCACGGAACTGCACCTGATGCAAACAACCGATAATAATTCACGGAGTAAGCTCATCAAGCCATCCCCTTAAATTAACACGTGATAAGAAATGTGCGTCGTAGAGCACGAGTGTTAGTCCCCTCCGGGCACAGTGTTTAAAGAACGCCCTTAATTCACATCGTGGCCTAGAGCCTTAATTTAGGTAAGAAACAAGGTGCTAAAGCAATATCCAGAACAAACCCACAAACATAAACATAACCAGTGGGTTTTACCAACTAGTCAGTAGTCTTTAAGTTGTGTCATCTTTTTAAATAATATTTGTTCAATTTCTTGAACTAAAGCTTTAATCAATATTACATAATGCATCTAATGTCAGCATTAATATTCAAACAATGGTCATGTACAATTAACAAGTAAGTTTTCAATTAAAAACTGAATAACGGTAATTTTGATTCTTCACTCGTGGTTTGGCGCGCGGCGGAACTGCCCCCCCCCCCCCCCCCCCCCCCCCCCCCGGCGTGACAGTCCCCTCCGGCAGTCCAGATCAGCTCGCGGCCCGGGGTGGATGTGTTCGTGTGTTCGTTCCGTGGGGAACCTTCAATTTAGTAACTCTCCGATTCTTCACTCTCGTAGCCTAAATACAGTCAAGAACCAAATCCTTTGTAACGTCAATTACCTACGTGACCCCAGGTCGGTTTTTACGGTGCAGGGCTTAACCCGGCCGTCGTAATTCCTGCCTTAAGGCCACGGGCCACAGGGCCGCCTTAAGGTCAGTCACTTTACGGACCTGGCCGACTCCAGGACAACCAACAAACTCCCCCCTCTAACGGACTGCCTTAGGGAGAGACAATCATAATTATTCAAGAGTATTATCGTGTAATATTGTGTATCAATTATGTCTAAATTATCAACCAAGAGTAGTGTCGTGCAATATCGTGTACCAAAATATGTTCGTTAATTAATACGTGTACCACACGTTTTCAGTTCCAGTGCGTGTATTACATCTGTAGTTAGGCACCAGCCACCTTATGCTGAACAGGGAGTGTCACCATTGTCTACTAGCAGTTAATACCACCCTTAAGATACAGCCACAGAGTCTAGGGAAGCACGCGGTGGCCGATCGACCCACCCCATTGGTTAGATGTACGAGCTAACCTGGCGCCCTCCCGGAAAAACACACCATAAAACACCACCAGCCCCTTAGACTCGCCGCGGGACTCAAACCCGAGACCCCAGCTATGGCAATCTATTCTAAGCTTTTAATACAAGTAAGCCCCCAAAAATTTGTGAAACCTTATAAATGATAGCAAAATGTTTATAGTCACTCATAAAATACCTCTCTGACGCACTGCTATAACTTAGAGTGCTGCTCCTAGAGGCAGGTCACCATGACTGGTGACTTCTGCTAAGATACCAAGATATACTAATTCAGTGGTTTTGAAAATACATATATGCAAATGATGTTACAAAATCTTATTGTACATAAATGATTGGGTCCAAATTTTAAGGGTGGTATTAAACTAGTGTACATAACCTATTTATAAAATTTATAATCACAGGCTCCAAGATTTTGTGTCTAGGTCCTAAACTTTCAGAGATCTTGTAGAGGGCTGTCCCAGCATGTATAACATAATTCAGAAAATCATCTTACTTGGACATAAAATCACTGAACATCACACACAAAAATTTTATCACCAACTGTAGTTTAACTGCTTACAGTTATTACTGGGAATCAGAAGGCAAGTTAATATACATGTACCTAGATTTGGTTCTCAAACGGACCAACTCTCCTGTACCTAGGATGTTTTCTCAAGGCTATATTTTCCCCACCAATGCATGGCATCATTGCTCCAGTAACACAATTCACTACAATTCAATATTTGAGTGTGTAGATGCCTGTATATCATGCATCCATTAAAGTAGATGTCATAGAAAACCAATAAGCCATGTTCAAATAGATGCTAAGAACAACCACAACTTACCACCAGCTCATTACTTTCTTGTTTTATTGTCGGGTAAACAGTTCTGCCCAATCTTTCAAGCCCTATACTCCAACACTCATTGCCAAAAGCATCTTCGCTCCACCAATCCATTTCCTGGAAAAATTAGAACTTTTTTAGTTTTTAGTTACATGAATAATTTTTCAGTTGAAGGAATATCTATGTATCGGAAACCAATTTCATTATAAGTTTATAATATCAATAAAATAAAAATGAGATAATTTATGCATACTTTAATCTTAGTATTTGTAATAAAATAAAACAGAATGAGTATAATTAGGGACCCCCAAAAAACTACGGAATTGTCCACTTTTGACAGTTTTCCGCGAATTTTCACTATTTGTTCTCAAACACCGCCGTTTTCCGCGAAAAAATGCCATATTCCCGTTTAACACAAATAATAATAAAAATAATACGCCTGCAATTGGGCATCCGCCCGGTGTCAAGGAGTTTCCACCCCCCAACTACCCTCACTCCCCCCCCCCCCCTCTGGAGCCTCCTTCGTAAGTCCTCCCCTCAAGCTCGTTCCACTCTAGCCCCGTCCTCACAAGGAATACCTGTCTTCCTCTCTCTGTCCGTCTCCATTCCCTCTGAATCTTCCACTCATGATCCCTCCTTCCTCGATACAGCCCTCTGTTCAACTTAGCTCCCAGCTTTCCCCCCCCCCCCCCCCTGAATTACTTTATGCATTCTCACTAGCCTTTCTACTTTCCTCCTTTTTTGCAGTGTGTCCCACCCCAGCTCTTTTATCCTCACCGATGATCTGTGTGTTTCCCCCATCCTGCCTTTGCCTTCCCTTCTCCTCCACATATTTGTCACCCATCTCGCTGCCTTGCGCTGCACCCTCTCCAACTCAATTTCTTTCTTCACATAGGGGTCCCACACCGCCGCGGCATATTCCAACACTGGCCTTACCAATGTCGCGTACACCTTTTCTTTAACTTTCCTACCTGTCCCTTTCAGTGTCCTGCTAAGCAGCCGCAACCCCCTCCTGCCCTTCTTCACCGCCTTCTTGATCTGCTTTCCCCACCCCAAGTCGCTCTGCAGGATCACTCCCAGGTACTTATAATCCTCAGCTTCCTGGATCACCTGTCCCTTCCAGTAGTACACTTTACCCTCCACCCTTCTCTTCCTCGTGAACCGCACCACCTTTGTTTTCCCTACGTTTATTCACATTTCATTTTCTTTCGACCAGCACTCCAGTTTCTCCAAGTCCTCTGCCAGGTGCGCCGCATATTACTTCGAAAACTAAATTAAAGCTTATTTGTTTAACTCGTTTACTTTTAACGAGCTGTCGCAGCACAACTTCTACTGTTATTACTACTAAAAATAATGCTACTTCCGTTGTTAACTGTTGTGGGGAAATACAGTGCATATTTGTTTACTTCCGTACCCGTAATAATCTCTCCGCTTCCCTTTTTTTACTGCGAAAATTTTGGTGTGCATTTCTGGTACTACTTAGTATAAACCATGGTATAAACATTCGTACAAATCCCAAAGATCTCGTACCGTATACCAGTATAGCGTGTATGCAAGAATTATGAAACAAACACCAAAAATCGAGTAAAACTGCCGTGATCAAGTTAGTGCACGAAAAATGTGGCAGGATGTAATCACGTACCTACTTTAGATTACCGTTTATGTAATTACCGGTAATTTATGAGCCATGTGTGTTTATGTAACAGTTATTTATTGAAAAGCTTTAGTTTATGATAGAGTGCGTTTAAAATAGCTCTCACAGTAACTTTTACGGGACATCACTGACTAGTATAGTCACTTTAACAACGTAGATTTTTAATCACGTACTATTCAGCAACGATCATTGTGCCCTTCGGGAAAGATCGGCATCTCTTGTCTATGGATCGGCAACTCAATGTTTAGCTCTGCGCCCAAAGATTCCGCTGCCGATCGCAGTGCGCTCGTATAGTCCCAGCGGCAAGGTACGTAACTATTTCCAAATGCGCGCGAAATTTGAATAGCTTTCGCTTCACTTTTTCTGTTGCCATAAATTTGCTATTGATGTGTGTATAATTTTCGAATGAGATAGAAGTATTTCAATCAATACAGAAAAAAAAAAACTTAATTTTATCAACTTCCGGTTTAGGAAAATTACACTTTTGAAAAAGTATATTACGTATGTGGGCTAGTCATTTTCTCAAAATACTTCATATTTCATGATGCACAAATGTATTTTTTTTTTTAAAGTACGAATTCTAGAGCATCCTAACCTATCATCATGAATATTTCAGGTTAAGAAAAATTCAAAGAATCATTGGTATGCATTAAAGCCATTTAAGGATCTAGTCAAATATTGTATTAGGATATGGTAAACATTAGGCAATTAGCATTGCCGAAGCACAATTCAGTTCCTATCAATACAATCAGGTGATTCTCGGAGCGAGAGGCTAACTAACATTAGTATAGTTGTGCGTTGCTTGAAGCCAGAAAATGCAGAAGATTATTTCTATAAAGGATTGTGAAAGGGAGTTTAAAAGTGATGGATTTTACTTTTTTGATTTAAAAGATGAAATAATGATGTGTGGGTTTTGTAACGTGCGCGTGGACTGGGTGCGCAAAGATACGTGCACAAAACACGTGTCTAATGATAAACACAAAAAAAATAAGTCGTGAACCTGCATCATCTTCCAAACAAGTTTCTATCAGCGAATCACTTCAAAACGTAACCAGTTTGCAGAAACACAAACATGAATTTGTGTATGATTTTGTCGAAATGATGGTAGCATCAAACATTCCCTTGCAAAAAGCTGACAATCTTTGCATGAGGAAATGGTTAGAAAAATATGTTCAAGGTGAGTTTAGCATAAAATAACACTACTTACTTACATATTTTCTGCTGAGAGAAATATTTTGTTTTTCATTGTGTAAGCTGTTGAATCTAGGCCTAACCTCAAATAGGAGATTTTTTGATCACATTTCTAGACTTAAAATTCATAGTCTTGCTTATCTTGTGCTACTGTTGATTGCAGGCTCTGGCGATCTTCCAGTTGCTAATACTTTGAGGGAAACATATCTTCCCAAACTGAATGCTGAGAAGAAAGATGAAATAAAAAGTTTCGTTCAGAACAAAAAAAAATGGGTTGATGTGTGACGAAACAACGGGCAGGGCTGGAAGGTGCATCTTCATTATTTTGATTAAAGTTTTGTCATCTGGCTCCCAGCAGAATGTGTTTGTGGGAGCAGTTGAGGAACTTCCAAGTGCAACAGGTGCAGAATGTTCAAGGGCCATTTTATATACTGTTACCGAGTTCGGTATAAATTACGAAGATGTGGTAGGTGTTGTTACTGACTCAGCACGGTACATGACAAAATGTGTCTCTTCTTTGAAGGCCATATTTTCAGAGATGGTCCATATTCAGTGCTGGGCACATAAGCTGAATCTTGTGGCCAGCTTATGGAGTGCTGAGTTAGGTGAGCTCAATCAGTGCATTCAGAACACAAAAAAATTATTTTCTGAATGCACATAAACATAAACATAGGTACCTCTCATTTTTAAAAGAAAAGTATTCAGAAGACGAAAAGAAGGCAGTCTTGTTCCCAATTTCGGTCATGACCAGGTGGAATTCTTGGTTTGGGTCTGCAAAATATGTTGCAGAGTATGTGGAGGATTTAATTGAATTCTTTCAACAAGAAGAAGGAAGTAGCACCATCGCTTACTTCAAAAACCTGTCTGCAGACAATGTTGGGAGTTATTCAGTGTTCCTCTTCTTTCCTTGTTGAACACTGTACTTCCACTGTGGAAGCTATACAAGAATTTGAAGGCTATAAAATTAGTGTTTAGAGGAATAATTAAAAATTCAAATTTAAGAATTGTGCAAAAAATCACTATTAGTGGCACACAAAAATTATGAATTTGCTAACTGCTCCAAGTCATTTTTAAAATTAAAATTTCTTAGGCATGTCGCTGCCATAGTTGTCTGCATGCATCGTTAACCTGTATATAATCACTTATATGAACACCGGGAAAAAATATCGGTTTGTGGAATTTCGTGTGTGTACACCTAAGGATGCATATATATGTTTTTTTTTTTTAATTCTTATCCTCTTACATGTCTATAAATATGTTTGCCCGACTTAGAGGCTGTTTGCAAATACAATCCAATATTAAACACTTATTCTCATTAATATTGTTTTTATAAATAATGTGGGTCTGACGTAACACATCCAAAGAATTATTGAAATAAAAAAATCATTTACTCTTTTTTCAACTATTATTCTTTATTTTGATATAGCTCATAAGATGATGATAGTATCGGACATCCTTACACACTACTAACATTTATAGTTAATGTACTTAAATCAGTGGTTCCCAACCTTTTTTTGATCAGGGACCACTTTAATTTAATTATTATAAGCAGGGACCACAAGGTTAAAAAATAATCTGTATCAATCTAAAAATAAACTTTAAGCCTAATCGTTCAATGTTATCCGAAACGTTTAACATAAGCAATCTAAAAAACCAAAATAAACATTAATTAACAGTTTTATGATTGAAAACATATATTTTTAGTACATAATTCAGTTTGCATCAATGAGATTTTTGAGCTTGCATCTTCTGTACAAGACCTTGAATTCTTGGGGTAATATTTTTGCTCAAAGCTACACGCATATCATCACTTACTTTCAGTCGATTCCTGGATTTGTTATAATGAACAGTAATGCAGAAAATCCTTGTTCGCATAAATAAGTTGTTGAGAAAAGCATAAGAGAGCGCAAAGCAATTTCTCGAATTTTAGTATATAACATTTCTTTCTTACACCAAAACGTCGCCAAAGAATCAGATTCAAAAGCGTCCTTACAGTTCCTGTCATTTTGTAATTCAATAAGTTCTTCTTGGATTTCTTTTGCAACTTCTCTAGCGTTAGTGCCAAAAGGGTTGCGTATCAGTTTTTGGTCCACATTAGCTTCTGTATTGTTATATTCTGGGAAGTAACGGTTGAATTCATCAACCAACATTTGCAAATGACATTTGCTGTTTTTTTGTATGCTTTCCCTAAACATGGCATACTTTTTGTCGTCAAGGAGTGCCTTCAATGTTCAAACGCACTATAATTGCCCTCACCAACTTGACTAATCCATAACTTAAGTTTGCAAATAAAAGCACGAAGTTTATCTTCAAAATTAAAAATATTTGCAACGCCTTCTAATTGTCTGTTTCCTGAACCTTGCATTTACAAGTTCAACTTATTTAAGTGTGTAAAAATATCCACAAGATATGCCAAATGCATCTGGGATGTCAAATCAGAAAACTGTACTAGTAAGTCTTCCATTTTTTTCTCACCTAGAAACAACTCAATCTCTCCTCTCATCTCGTATAATCTTTCCAGCATATTGCCTTTCGACAACCAAAGAACCTCTGTGTGAAAGAGGAGGTTCTCATGGTTGGAGTCCATTTCAGTGCACAGTTTTTTAAAAAGGCGTGAATCTAAGGCACTGCTTTTAATGAAATTTATTACTTTTATGGCCAATTTCATTGTATCATTAAGGCATTTAGGAAGTCTCTTGGAAAGCTAACACCTGGTGATGAAGGATACAATGCAATGTTAATGTTGACGGATTCCTCTGTTCAGTGGCGTAGCCAGGATTAGCGTATGGGGGGTGTTAAGAAGCATGCCCCCCCCCCCTTCCCCCCGTATTAAAGCGGGGGGTCCGGGGGTCCTCCCCCGGGAAAATTTGGATTTTAAGGTGTAAAATAGTGCTATTTTAGCAGTTTTCGGTGCTTAAATTTAAATATTGTAATGGTAAAAATTTTATTAATTTTAATATGAAATTTTGTTTGAGTGATGAATAAGAAATTAATTAAAGATTGGTGCTAAGGGGGGGGTTCGAACCCCTAAAACCCCCCCCTGGCTACGCCCCTGCCTCTGTTTGATTAACGTTGCTAGACCGGAATGTGATCCTAACATCGCAGGAGCACCATCCGCACAGAAACCGACTAGCTTTTCCCACATAATGTCATATTTCTGGAAATATCCATTTATTATATTCATGACGTCGATACCTCTTGATGTCATTTCCAGTTCCTAAGAAAACAACAGTTCTTCTTTGATTATGTTATCGTCGTCTTAAAAGCGGACAAAAACAAGTAAATGAGCACAATTAGAAATGTCAGTGGATTCATTGCACTGCAAAGCGAAGAATGGCGACATTTTAATTCTTGAAACAAGTTGCTCATCGATATCATCTGACATGAGTTCAATTCTAGATTTCACCGTGTTGTTCGACAAATGTATATCTTGTATTTTTTTTTTTTTGTTTTCAACCCTAAAACTTCTTCGACGGCTTTGATCAAACAAGGTTTCACAAGAGTTTCTCCTACTGTGTGAGACAATTTTAATTGTGCTATTAATTTCGATATCTCGAACGATGCTACTAATGTTTTTTTTCAGATGATGCATATCTTGTACCACTAGGCCCAGGTTTAATTTTTTTTTAAATTCTCCAGTTTTCCTTGAAAGAACTCTGGTGGTCAGTCAGAAAAATTTGGATGAGTCGTTTCGAGGTGACATTTTAATTTCGCTGGCTTCAAGGCTTCGTTCGCGAGAACAGTTGCGCATATAACACATTGTGGTTTTATTTCTCCATTACTTTCTATCGAAGTAAATCCAAATGTAATGTAACTATTATCATATTTTCTCTTAGGCTGCATTTTCTGAAAACAAAACCAAAATGCAATAGAATGTTCCTACACTGTTATGGTTATATTATGTTTCATGCCAAGTAAAAGAATAAAAAATAATATAGCTATTTTTTTTTCAAATTTCATAAAATAAATTATTAAATAAATAAATATAAACTGGCTTCCAAAAAATTCTAACCTCGCTATAATTTTTTTTTTACAAACTTAAATCTTTACTACACAATTTAAAAAATAATGTTGTCTAATCGTTAAAAACTCGCGTCTTGGTAGGTACCTTAAATTTCCCTTAACCCTCTTGGTGCCAGCCTCAAATTGTCTAATTTTATGACGGTTATATCTACTAAAAGTCCCAAGTCATTTTTAAATGAATTACATATCTGGAGTTAAACATTAATAACTTTTTTACCTTTAGTAACTTTTTACCTTTAATTACTTTTTTACCTTTAATAACTTTTTTACCTTAAAGTATGGAAGTATAAATTTTTTACATCTTATAAAAAATTATTCTTTGTCATTTTTTAAGATTAAATAAAACATATAATGCATTTTTTATTTATTTAATTTTAAAGTTCTCGTGAAAAAGTTATATTATTTTTAATGGATTGGTTTGCTTCGTTGAAAGAAAAAATATTCAGGCCGATTTTTCGATCCTCCAATTTTTCGCGACACAGAAAAGGCGATTTATCAGACTTGGGCATTAAAAGAGTTAACAGTGTTTTTTTTTCGTTATGAAAAACCTAAAACAGCATAATAACAATTCAACAATTTTATGATAGCATATTTTTAATAATTTTTGTGACTGGCTCCACTTTTTAATTTGGGAGGCCAGTATTCTTTTACTATCTTAATTTTTAATTTCATATCGCTTTATTTTATATATAATTAGGTTTTCAACTAACTGTACCTAACTGTTGTGAACATTTGTAATACACAAACACAAGAATCATACGTAAACTAACGTCCACATTCTGTTTTGTAATTGCATGTTTTTATTTAAAAAAATTAACAGAGAAAAATGCGTAGCCTACTTACCCTGTTCATATTTTATCAAAATATCCATAAGAATATTGAGGAGTTACAGATCTTGACCCACTAAACAGCTAAACAAAATCACTAACACAACACTGCTGAGCAAAACAAAAGAAAACGTACGATTGACTGACCGGCTTGCGCCATAATGTTTAGTCAGTTGCTTGCCCTTCCCCCGGTCGCCTGCGCGCGCTCGCTTTTGTTCACCGACGCACGTTCATTCAAAGTATGAAATCTTTCACGGACCATATTTTAGCTTTCGCGGACCACTGATGGTCCGCGGACCACTGGTTGGGAACCACTGACTTAAATGAAACAATCTCATTTAAAACAAAATATCTGCTAGCTCTAAAAACTATTTATGCAGATTTCTTTAGTGTACGACAACCCATTGAAACTGATTGAAGTTAATGTTATGTTCAGTCTAGATGAATCAGCTTCATGATTCTACACATGATAATTAGATAAAAAATATACTCGACTGAGTTCAGGGGAAGGCAATTAAATACTTAGTTCTTCTAAGACCTCTGGCCTTGTCCCCAACCAGTTCAAGATATGCACCAAATCTTGCTGTGAAATAAAGTCTAGAACTTCTACCCAGCAGAACTATTGATGATGGCGACTCAGCTTGGCTCCGCACAGGATTGGTTGAAAATTCTTTAAAATGGGTGTGTCATCTTAACAGTGTAGATTGGAATGGTAGCTGTATAAATGACTGGAAGTATCGCAGCACAATGGCGGATTTTCACCAGACACAGTAGTGAAAATAACTGCGGAACACGACTACCTACAGTCCGTATGGTAAAAACCAGACTTCCTTGATTTAAAACTTGCAAAGCTGCATAAATTTGCGGTAGCCATGTATCTTCTCGTTCTCTGTGCGGAATCCGTAGATCGAGGTACCGCCTCACACACAGTGGACGTCTTTTCAATTCAAAGCCCAAAAGGCTAAGATCCTGAATTTCTCCCAAGCGCGCAGAGATAGAACACAACACACGTAGTTCCAAAATCCTCGATAGAGAGCACTAGCTGTACGGATGAGCGATGGATTGGTGTGGGGGTTGGTGATGGAGTAGGAGAAAAGAACGCGCTATTCTCAGAATTCCTTATCGCCCAGTGGGGTGTCATGTTCTTCGACTAGCGTGAAAAGGGGAAGGGGAAAAGCTGCCAACTGCCTGCCTCGAGAGAAGTAAGATTTCCGCTCTCTGTCAATACTCCCCACACTTCTTCGACTGTTCGACCCTAAAAGCACGTAAGAGAATGAATATTACTATTTTCGGTACATTTCAGTTCTAAACCCGTAAGTAACCGTGTGCAACCCAGCAGAATTATAATAAATATTAATTATGTGCATACATATGTAAACAAATATAAAGAATACTTCACATATACGATTAACATATTGTACGTTTTACCACGGTGGATTGGTGGCGAAACTCTCAGATTTGGTCTCTTCTGCAAGTTACGCAAGATAAAGTTTTTAGTTATTTATTATTACATATTCGACTAGTTTGGCATGCTTATACTAAATAAGCTAATCCACGAGATGACACAAAAACTCTCGTACACAGCCGACCACTACAATCAGTGAGGTTGGCCAGGAATGCCATTTTCCTTCCCGTAAAAAAAAATGTTTAGTTATATACTGTACCATAAAAGTTTTGCGCTTCTACAGGTTTTCTTGCTTTACACATTGTCACAGCTATATGATTGGACATCTGGACATCTGAACATCTAACTACATGACTTTCTGTTGTAAAGCAGTATTTTTTGATATATGATGAAAATTTATAGTTTTCTGTACAAGGATATAAAAGGTGACCTTTATATACAATGAATTTATATTTGTACCTGAATATATGTCCACTAAATATTGCAGCTTATTAAACTAATTTTAGTTGTTTGAATGTATTATGCATGTAAGTATGTATACATGAGGATAGGGCTGAAGCATTTTGGTTTTCTTTTTTAAGCTGACCTGCAGCTTGTGGCTAAGTATAATTTACGGCTGTCACGTCTGATGAAATGGAGAGCACCTTCATGCTATCCGTACGGGTGATGTCAACCATCACCGGTAGTCCTCCTTGTAGGTATTTATGTACTGCAATTCGGGCAAGCACGAAATAACATATTTTGTGATTAATATTTCTATAATTAAAATTTAACTCTGAAAGGGTCCAGACCTTTACCACGAACCGCCTTTGCTAACCAGTAAGAAGTGTCGGAATGAAAATATGTAGGGAGTAGGGTAATCGTCATAGGTAAAAAATTATATTTCAGAGGTAGCTAGATAAAGTGATATGTGAAGAGTAGTAATCCCCCCCCCCCCCTTCCCAAAAAAAATTAAAAAACCATCAACACGTCACCACATGAAAAATACCGCTTCAGATCTGAACCTGGATCATTTAAGTCGAGAAAAGGCGTGCATAAATTACGACCACAGATGTTATATACGGAAATCAAATGTATAAGTACTTAATTGAACTTCAACCAGAGTCTAAGTGATTAGGAGCGAGGAATACTAGTACAATAAATATAAGTCGTCGGTGTAGTTTTATAGTTATTTATACTCACGTTTTAGAAATTGTAATTGCTGCTTGCCAAATTTACATTTTCAAATTGCATAATAAAGAAAAATTGAGAAACAGTAAAAATTATTGTAAGCTTAGTATATAATTAAATGTCTTCGAACAAATGGAAATAAAACATTATGAGGACAAGTTATTTATTTAAATAGCACTGTATTAAATTTTAAAAAAAAGTCAAAATAATTACACATTCATTGCAAATTAATAAAAAATATCATTTTTCTTAGATATACAAGTATGTATCATTACATTACATTTTCGACAACTGGTGCACATAATTATGCTATGGACCCTGTAAACTACACATTTTAACTTTTTAATCAAGAATACATAAGGGCATAAACATATGAGGCACAGAACATAACTAACAATTATTAAATTATTTATACTAAACTCTACCCTGTTTACATAGTATACAAACACCAATACAAGACTAATTTGAACAAACTAGTTTGGAGGTAAACATAATTTTATTAAAATGACTGAAATTGAAGTAGGCTCTAATAGCATTACAACATGAGTACTACAGTTTGGTTCCTCCGAGCCCAGGTCAGGCTGAGGATTGAGGATGGAGTCAATGACCGATTGCTCTGATGTCATGGCGGCCATTTCTGTAAACCGAAATTAAATTTGTACATATATAAAATTGTAGATACTGAATGTAATTTTTCAAAATTATTGGCCTCTGAGTTGGCAGAAAAATAAGGAAGTGTAAACAAGCATAATCTATGTTAAAAGTGAAAAACGAGGTTCAAGAAAAAATAATTTTAGTTCTCAAACAGGAAAGTAATAAGTAAAAATGATTTTTTTTTAAATGATGAAATTGGACAAATAAATCAAATTTTTTAAATTGCTGCTTTATAAAGCCCGCCTTAACCTGTTTGATATTTGCTTTTTCGTGCGTGCAGCCGGCGTTCATCGATTTATAAGACGTTATCACGTTAAAAAAAAAAAAAAAAAAAACTTTTCAGAGATTCTCTATTGACTGAAAAAGTTTCAGGTAAATCGGTCACACCATTTAGTTTTTATGAGATTTTAATAGTGTACTAGTCATTTGTGCTCAACCTATATTTTACCGTAGTTGCTCACACTCATAATTTTTACATCTAAATTTAAATGTTTCTTAAAAATAACCTTTCAAAATGAAAACGATATTCTCACCTAAGCATTTGTACATAACATTTTGCATGGCAAACTAAAATTTAATATTTTCACTTAGTTTGTACAAGTTTGTAAGTGAAATATTAAATTTGATATTCAATTACCAAAAATAATTTTCATTCGTATCTGTACGATGTATATCATCAATACAATTCCTGTGATATTTTTCACTAAAAAGAATATGGAAATGGTTTTTCACCTGTATATCTTCATTTCAGTGAACCTTCAAAAATTATTTAATACTGCATATCAAACACAAAAATGGTTTCTTTCCCTGTGTGTTGTGTGCAAAATTGATGTTTTATGATTGAATAAAATTTTTTTTTACAAAGCATACTTAAAATAAAAATGGTTATTGACATATTTATGGATACAAAATTTAAAATCATTTTAAGAACATGTTTAATTTTATAGTAAACATGAAAATAATATACCAACTGTCAGGGCCGGCGCGTCCATATAGGTGAACTAGGCAACCGCCTAGGGCGCCAAGTAGCTGGGGGTGGTGCAGCACGACACATAACAGCTCATATAATATGTTGAACGATTATTGAAACTAGATGAAAATGGATTTTTGTAACAGTTTGGAATGTTTATATTGATATAAGTAATTATTTAAAGTCCACAGTGACCTGTTTATGATTTGTAATAAGTAAAACAGTAAAAAAAAAAAACAGAAGCCTGATTTCATTTGATTGTTGACAAAATCTTAGGCTTATGTACGTGATGTATTTTGAGACAAGGACAATTTTTTTTGGGGTGCTCGGCGGGGGCGGGTGGGGGGAAATTAAGGTTTTTCGCCTAGGGCGCCAATTTACCTTGCACCGGCCGTGCCAACTGTGTATGAAATGAAAATAATTTTAAGAGAAGCATATTTCAGAGAAAATTGGCACTGAATACAAAATATGTAAATGGTTTCTCACATCTATGTGTAGGCACGTGTGAACTTTTTACACTGTGTAACTTACAGAAAAATTATCTCTAGCCTCTGTGTGTAAGCTTAGTATTAAAATGTATTTCCGACAAAATTTTACACTACATATTCAACACTGAAATGGTTTATTACGTGTATGCATATGCATTTGTGAATTTAGGTTAGGTTTATGAGAAAATGTTGCCATGTATGCTAAAGAGAAAAATTATTTCTGTCCTGTATTGTTCTCCTGTACTAATAACCCTCTATCCCTTTGCAAAATATTTTATTACAAATTTTTTACCAAGTTTGTAAAGGTAAGCTAGATTGTTGTTTTTGAGATATTTCAAGTTAATAATTTATTTTAATTCTCAGTTTTATAAGGTCAAAATTTTATTAGTGTTTGGCTGAGTAAAAATTAATTTTACATACCAGTTTTTGGTTTTATGTTTGTCAGATATGTTAACAATTGTATTAATTACATTTTAATATTTTAATTGTGCTATATTTTAGTTTTTATTTCTGACGCCACCATAATGTTTGGCTACCCGGCAGTGGCACAATTGTGAAATTGTTTATCTTCTACCAAGGTTATCTTTCCAAGTCGCACATGTTTCTTGGATTTGGTCACAGGAAAACCCAGCATGATGCACGTGACTGCACAGAAATGTAGTATAATATTTATTGGAAGTATTTTGCAACCAATAAGAAAGCACCACACAGTAGTGTACAATTTTCACTCGAGGGAGTCATGTTACCTTAGCTGTATTTACCAGACTTATATAATTGAAATTCTGAAGAGTTGCTGTGTAGTGATTGGTCAGTTGGGCTACTAGACCACCTCACTCTACATAAACGAAGATCCTCACGTTGCTCAACTAGTTGTCACTTGATTGTCATCCCATTTGGTCACGTCATCAGCACCTCACAAAAAATGTGATCTTGAGAGAGAGAATTTTACGCCTGTTAGTTGGGGCTGAGCCGTTAATTCAGTATTATATATATTTATACACAAAAAAAAATTACATACAAACATGGTGTATTGCGAACCATAGGGTATATTTAATGGGTGACAGGTACCAAAACAAGCAATTATAGTTAATGAATATGACCGAAAATGCATCCCTGCAAAGTTACAAGTGTGAACAGTTCACCCATATTTTTTTTTTTTTTTTTTGCAAACTGGGCACCATCCAGGTGGCTTAGATGACGTGCAATCGCAGTGCCGTGACGTATCACGCCCAGTGCTCCTCGGTAAGCAGGTGACTAGCATGGCACGGATGTTTAGATTAAATCAAATGGAAAAGTAACCAGCAATTTGTTGTACATCACAGTGAATGGTTGGTTGTGTTACTTTTACATGTTTGGCTTTGGGCGATTGGCGCAGTGTTGACAGTAGTAAGTACAGTGCGGTGAGCGGTGCATGTTGCGAAAGAAATTCAAATTTACGCACTACTTGTCGCACATGTAACTTTGCATTTGCAGAATCGCTTTTCCGGACATACAATTACATTTACAAAAAATAGCTTGCTTTAGCATTTCTTGCCGTTCATTAAATTTAGGCCCCAGTGTTTGCTTCTTATAAATACTAATTTGAACCCATGCACCGGCATTGACCTGTGGCAATGGTAACTGTGAGAGAGATGAAAATATCCCAATCTGTTGTACCTGGTTAACAAGGTAACTGTGGACTTACCGGAGATGTTGATTCAGTGAAGAACCTTGAGCCATAATTGGGAATGTGTTGTATTTAAAATGACGATAATGTTTCTGAGAAGAATAAATCAAAAACCATGTTTAAAAATTAACTCATTTAATTAGTATAAAACACTTTTATTTTAATCAAATTTTCATGTTTGTTTTCGATTACAAAAAGATTAACCTAAAAATTTAAAAGATACTGTCTCCTATCTGCAGCACGAAAGTGTCATGAATTATTACGTTGTGTAGTGTCACGCCTGGCCAACTTCACTTGTAATAGTGTAAGTGTATGTGATTTTAAGATAAAACTCTGAGGAAACTTTGCACTGCATAGTAAACATTTAAATGATTTCTCACCAGTATGTGTACACACACATTAATTCAATAAAGGTTCCTAAAAAATTCTGCACTACAAACTTAACATTGAAATGGTTTCTCACTTTATGTGTTTTCATATGTAAATTCAATTAAGGTTCTGAGAAAATTTTGCAGTACATTGTAAATGAAAAAAATAAAAATAAAATGCTTTTCATTCATGGGTGTGCACTGCAAAATGAACACAAAAATGGTTTCTTACCTGTATATGAATGTATATGTAAAGTTAAGTGAGGTTCTTCTGAAATTTTGAACTACATATTGAACTGGAAAATAGTTTCTCACTCGCATGTGTTAGCATATGTGATTTTAAGTTACATTTCTGAGAAAAGTTTGCACTGCATACTGAACAGGAAAATGGTTTCTCACCTGTATGTGTTCGCAAATGTGATTTTAAGTTACCTTTCAGAAAAAATTTTTTACTGCATTCTGAACAAGAAAATTTTTTCTCACCTGTGTGTGAACGCAAATGTACCATCAAAGAAGTTCTAAAAGAAAATTTTTTACTGCATTCAAAACAGGAAAATGGTTTTTCACCTGTGTGTGTACGCATATGAAATTTAAGGCTCTGATTATGAGAAAATTTTGCACTGCATACTGAGCAGGAAAATGGTTTCTCACCAGTATGTCTTCGCATATGAGATTCTAAGTTACCTTTTGAAGAAAATTTTTTCCTGCATTCTGAACAAGAAAATTTTTTCTCACCTGTATGTGCACGCAAGTGTACAATCAAAGAAGTTTTAAAAGAAAATTTTGCACTGCATTTTAAACAGGAAAATGGTTTTTCACCTGTGTGTATACGCATATGCAATTTCAGGCTATGTTTCCGAGAAAATTTAGCACTGCAAACTGAACAACTTGATTGAACATATGCTGTAGAAATTTGCCCAAAAGTACTTTTGACAGAATCCATGTTTGTCCTCACACATGCCACACTGCCACTTTTGAAGTTTTCATCCATATTTGGGACTGCTGGCAAAACTGGAAAAAGAGAATGAAATTTTAAAACACAGAAATAACACAAAAGAGTTTGTGTTTTGAGGATAGTGAATAATGGATTATACATATTTACAACTGTGACTTACTTACATTATTATTATTATTATTATTATTATTATTATTATTATTATTATTATTATATAGGAAGGTGAATGTTAAGTTTTGCTACATGCAGTTATGCACTAAAAGGTTTAAGGGTTAAAAAAAAATCCAAGATTATAGTAGTAGATACAATAAACTATTGTGCAGAGTATTATTCAATGAAGAATCAGGCGTTAGTTAGTGGACAAACCATTGTTCCATACATCTTCATAAGTGTGAAAGATTACTACACTCTACTCACAAGAACCCACAAACTTTCTCAGAACTACTCTAGGAAAATATAAGCATATCCTTAATCGAGATAGACGGTTTTTCAGAAAGGATAGCAAGGATTCAGTAATAAAACTGTAATACAGGAACAAATTCCAAGTGTTAACTTTAGACGGTACGAGACAGACCTGTAGGAGGCAAAACTGTAATGCGAGGAGGGAAAAAAAATAAGTTTTACAGCATAGCACCTCTCACAAAGTTATTCAATGTTTAATATATTTGAAATATCTTCTTTTATATAAAAATTAATATTAATTTTTCTAAGTAAGGGTTAAATGCTTATAGGATATAAGTGTACAGAAAACCAACAATTTTACTACGCTTTAACATATTTAATTGAACTATATAATAAGATAACACTGGTTGTTCATTCAAAGGTTAAAAGGTGTAAGGTAATACATAAAATGATTTAATAGGCATTAAACATACCTAACTGAACTAGTGATTTCATTCCATAGAACAAGATAACACTGGTTGTTTATTCAACAGGTAGTTTCGGCAACAGCATTTTTTACTGAAGCTGATTGTGCCATCTTTGTTTGTTCTGCTCCTGCTGAAGGAATTGTACGCAAATCAAATTACAAAATAAATTAGAATTGCATAGTGACTTCATTCAGATTTTCACTGTCAAAATCAGAATACTTTCCTTCAAAGCTCAATGATGCAAAAGAGCTGTGGATTTCATTCCATTAGGAAGCTGAGCATGTGCATATGCATATGCAGGTTTGGCTTCAATTAGCTCCACTTCATCTGCAAGAGGCTCATATTTACACTGCCTTCAATCCAACACAATATGGGCATGAGAAATACATTTTGCAGATGATATCAATAGAGTATGTATGGTAAGTTCTAACACCTTGCCATGTGTGTTACATCATTGTCTCATAGTATGTTGTGAAGATCTGCCAAAGTATTGCTCTCATATGAAGATGCACATCTCCTAGAAAATAATCTGCAACTGCATTATTCTTTCCACAAGGATCGACAATGTCATACCCGAACACAGCAAAGCAATGTGGTTCATAATTTTAAAATTTTTTAACTGTACTGGTTGCTGGTTATCAAACTTAAAAGACAAGTTTGTGGTCAGTAATATGCTTTAAAAACTTCATATATATTTATACCTTCATTCACTCTAAGCTTTCACAGTAGACAATATTTCTTTTTCTTCTGATTAGTGTTTCTGTTTACCTTTGACAGGGTTTTAGAACATAATGCACCAGGTATACCTCCTTGAATGAGAATTGCTGCCATTAGCACTTTCTACTGCATCACTTTCAATGGAGATAGATACAGATTCACACTACTGTGTTACTGGGTAAAACTCTCCAGAAAATCTTGGGGTCCATTTTGAGAAATGAATGAACATAAACACTTTTCTGTGCCAATATGGAGTATTATGAGGGGGGGACCATATTCACCATATCCATGAGGGGTTGGAGTCTTTTAGGGTCACGTTTGATGGTACCTTGATCTATTGAGTATCCCAACAGGTAGATTGCTTTTAACAGAATATGCAAATTTTTCTTCATTTAATGTTAGATTATACTTGTGAACAGCTTCAGAAATCTTTGTCTTCATCACTACAATGCACAATAACATTATCAATGCAAAATTATATTTTCTGTCTAAATAATACAATAGATAATACATTGAAAGCTAGCTACACCATTCATTCGTGACATCAAAAGGAATAATTTGAAACTGATAAAATTTGTTACAAGCAGTCATCCACACCTGAAAAAGGGGGTTATTTTTTCTTAAAGTGGTGTTATTTTTTTCTTACAAGTAGTGTTATTATTACATGGTTATTTTTTCACTTTTGTTTGATCACTTAGAATTTAAAAAAAAAATCATAACATTTTGCAAACAAATAACTTTACATAAATTCTATTTTGTAAATGTCTTATCTTAGTGCATTTAAAACTTAAGGTGCAGAAAAATCATAACTGTCAATGTTAAATTTAGACATCAAAAGTCAGTACTTCAATTCTGATTTATTCATGGTTTACATGTATTTACTAACTTTTCTGGTGCCACATTCATCAATGTAGAAGATTTACACAGCTTTTTTTTTTTAAAAAAAACAGGAAGTGGCAGGTATAAATAAAAGAAATAGCTGCTGTAGAATAAAAGCGGGCGACCTTCCTAGAAAAGTCTGTTGGTGTGCTCTCTCTCTCTTCCACTCCATAGTGTTATTTCTCTCAACTTTCACATCCCTGCCAGTTTAAAAGGCAGTCAAAAGTGGCGTACTTGATGCAGTGCATGCAGTTTTTCAACTAAGCTCTTCTCGCAGCTGACAGTGGTGGGTGAAAGGGCTTGGAGTTACAGCAGAAGAAGATAAAACAGTCGCCCAACAGTGCATATGACGATTTGTCAATAAAATTAAAATGGTTAAGGATATGAAAATTTTAATAGAGAACTTTTTTTTTCATTGTTAAAATTGCAACAAGTATTATTCTATACATATATTCTCTACAACACACCGTTTTTGAGATACTTTTACCAAGAAATTTATTAAACATAACATTTGTAAAATGAGAGCCTATATTTGAAGGTATTCGTGTAAGAGATGATAAAAAAATTAGAAAATCACTTTTAAACTTCAGAAATTGAATTATTTTTCGAGTTTATCATGATAACAAATTTTTCAGGTTTCCAAGTTTATCTTCTTTTTCAATGGCAATCTGGTGATATGCACTACTCCCGTCAAGAGTGCTGAACACAAAAAAACGTTGCAATGCACCCGGAAACAGTCAGTGAAAGTCAGTAACAAGCCATGCCAAGTTTCAGTTACATGAGGTTAGAGTAAGTTAGAAAGATACGCGTAGGTTAGGAATAAATATGTCATACTTACCATTAATTTTTTCTGATGGTTCATAACCAATTTGTTCTTCATTGATTGTCAAGTCTTCATTCTCACTTTGCTCAGCTACCTGCATTTGGAATAGATACACAGACGATGATAGGAACCATCAACACTTATCACTCCTTGAATTACCATAAGTCATCAAGTCGCAAACATATGATATATTTTACGATAACTCAATTCATATTGACTAGGTAGCATTCATACACATGGGGCACTGATATGACGGAATTTGTGCAAAATTATTAGGAGGGATTATGTTAAGAAAAGAAAATTTTTTTGAATGATTATCACTGCATTATATTTCTTAATTATCTTTTATGATTTACTTATTACCATGTTTAATTTTAAGTTCCACGAACAAAAATTAACAGAATAATGTTAGCATAACAGCAAGTTTGCTTCTACGAAAAGTTATTAAATCCAATCAAAAATTTTGCACTCTTTATTTCCATTACAATCGGTGATTAAATGTTTACGGAGAGCTTCTGAGAGGTCAAAAATTTTCTATATATATATTTTTTTTTTTCTTTTCAAATCAAAGCTTTTTTTAATGTATAAAGTTTAGGAGCCAGACACAAGATCTGGGAGCCAGTCTTAGTCCCATGCTCATTCAGACTGTTCATCACACCTGGTCCAGCAGACAGTAAAGAAAAGTAGAGTGTGTCGATGCAATGCCGCGCCCGCCACGCTCGTCTGTTCTCAGGCTGCGCTGTCGTCTAGTTGTAAGCATGACAGGTAGCCAAGCACTTGGGGCGCACGGGTGCTGCACTCACAGTGAGTGAAGTGTGCGGTGGAGGAAACTGACAACCAATTTATAGGAAGTATTGTATTTATCTGAGTTCATAAGGTTCTGTGCGCCACATATAAATATACACACACACTAGTTTAAATAGCCTCAAGGTTTTTTGGTCCCTGTCACATCTGTACAACAAAAATTTCCTGATGTTTTCGAAATCACTGTATATGCAGTTATTTATAGGCTATGATATCTTGATATATTAGCAGAAATTAGTCTCCAGGCAGAAAAAGTTAGGTACCCTGGTGACTTGGCCTCTGAGATTTGTAGAGCCTTGTTTTAGTTATAATTTAAATATAATATTTAGTAACAACGAGGCAAACGGTTTTGTCTGAAATTTCATATAGTGTAAAAACAATATTTCAGAAAAAATGTCTACGAAATCATTGTTAGAAGCAATGCAACAACATGCAATTTTTAAAAAAATGAAAATCCTACATTTCACAACCATCCATAAAACAGAGCCAATTTGTCAATCACATACTCAAGTAAGAATATACTTGTTTTGTTTAGCAGTCATAACCTAAATGCCAATGGATATACTTATAACTGAAACTTTTATATTCAAGAGCTTTATTTACATATAATAAAATAACTGGATTTTTTTAAAATTCCTATTTCAAAGAATTAATTTTGCTTGAAAATTAAAATGTCCAAAATAAAATTCATCTTCAATTACATGAGCACTTGGTATTTAATTCATGCTTTCTTATAAGAGAAATGATCTTTTCTGAGTTCTGCATTATAGCCACTTCATATATAATTGACAAATGTGGCAATATTACAAGGCATTATTTAGCATAAAATACCTATTAAACTCCTAAATAAATGAAAAATCATTATCCGCAAAAGAAGTTGAAGAAAATAAACATATCTACGCATAATATCATAAACAAAATTCCCATTGAATATAATGTTAAGAGTAGGTGTCTCTCCTACCAATGATGTTAGTTCGTGAGCTACTAATACTTGAGTCCAAACAATTACAATGAGACTGAGTCAGCACGAATGTTGTACTAAGTGTTTTCAAGAGGTACCAATATAGTTCAGGAGTAAAAACCCAATAAAGTAATCTTTAGGCTACTTTAATGTTTAATGCTAGATGCTGCAAACCTCTACACACACGAACAGGGGCCAATATATTCTCAATGACCCACCCTTAAATCAAATGTGAAATCATATTTGTTTACCACTTGTCACAAATATAATAATTTAACAAGAAAATATCTTAAAAGCTTTAAATTAATACACAAACACACACACACACACAGAAACACACACGCTCAGTAGCAGCAGTGCAAAATGTAAATACCAGTTAATTCAATTATAAATATTTATGAAAAATCACAAACAAAAATTACTTCTTCATAAAATGGTGAGGGATTCTGTTCTGTATAACATATGAGACAAATTGATCCTGAGACGCACTAACACATAATATCTCATCAAGATGAAACAGCTAAAGTGATTTTTAATCATTGAAAAAATGGCAGCTGAACCACCTGCACTGAGAAATACCACCGTTGAATATGCCATATTGGTTATTCATTTTATTGTAATAGCTGTTCTAAAGGGCTTTTCCTGCAAATTCATTACCTATATCTGGCACATTTTTTATTTTGTTGCCAAATATTTGCCGAGTTTTTAATACCAGTAAAAATCAAACAAGTGTTCAGATTATGATCAGTGCTGTGACATTATATCACTCAAAAATAAAGTTCAGTTAACATCTGGTGACAAAATTTGTTCTAAACTACAAACTCACAAGATGGAATGTGATAACCTACAGAAATAGCCATTCTACTAAATAATATCAAAACATTTGAATTAACATGGCTTGGTTACACATCCCTGAGTTTACATAAACTGAACAAGAGACGTGATTTTTATTTTGCCTAACATATTTACAGTACTCGACAGAAAATTATAATTCACACATTATTATCTTACCTCCGTTTTAATGTTAACAAACGCAAAATCATATGTTGCCATGGATGAATCAGTGCTGTGAACTATGACTCTTCCATTACTTGTATCTTCATGGCTACTGTCATTTCTGTCAACATCACTATCATGTTCATACTTACAGCCATTCTGAACATTATTTTTAACTTCATGACTATAAATATCCTCCTGAAAAAAAAAAAAAACCCACATAGAATAGTACCAACACAAGAATGTAAAACAATATGGTTACTAATTCAACAACACTAGTGCCAAAGGGTGGCCGTGTTTGACTTATTACATGGCTACTGCATGAAGCAGACATTTGTACAGCTGATTTTTGCAGAGCACCCAATACATTAGATGGAGTGAAGTGTTTTCACTGTAGAAACAGTTTCAAAAGGACTGTATTTTACAGAGGAAACTGCAGCGGCCGGGAGTAGTAAGCCAATGGACGTATCGCACATGAGCTCCATCTTCTCTATGAGTTCTTATTTGATTGTCACGGTTAGCTCGAGTTTTCTTTTGAATCTTTGGATTTCTTCAAGTTCAGTGTACCAGTTTATGATGTGTTTGTCAATAATTTAGTGCTAGACATGAACTCGATCATGTTCAGTTTCTCATGTAAAATAAACTTCCTTAGATAAAATAACGCTGAACATCACACACAACGATTATACAGCCAATAGTATTTAAACTGTGCTTACAGTGATCAAGGAAATCAGTAGGAAAATTATAGCTACCTACAGTAGTTTTAGTTCTCACAGTAAACAGACCAACTCTCTAATGCCTAAGATGTTTTCCCAAGACTGTATTTTCCCCACCAATGCATGGCGTCATTGCTCCGGTAACACAATTCACTACAATTCAATATTCGAGTGTGTAGATGCCTATTTCATGCATCTATTAAAGCAGATGTCACAGGAAATCAGTAGGCCATGATCACAAGCGAAGAACAACAACAACTTACCACCAGCTCGTTAATTTCTTGTTTAATAATCGGGTAAACAGTTCTGCCCGATTTTTCAAGTCCTGTATTCCAACACACGTTGCCAAAAGCGTCCTTGCTCCACCAATCCATTGCCTGTAAAAATTGGAAATCTTTTTATTTTATTTATATTTTTAGTAAAATGAACAGTTTTTCAGTTAAAGGAACACCTATGTAACTGAACACAACCAGCTTCTAGAAACACACAATATCCTCTAAACTAAACAGAACAGATGAGACAAAAAAATGTGTTTCTGCATCTGAGGTCCAAACATTTTCTCCATCTTGAAACAGCAACAATTCTCTAAAAATATTTTTTTTTTTTAGCAGCATGAAGTGACATCAAAAATCTACTGGTGGATTATGTTAATTTACTTCCAAGGTTTTACCGAGTATGCCGCCATTCTTGGAACTGATAAATATTATATTGTTCCCCAGCTGTTCAAGGTTCACAGGCCTGACCCTCACCCAAAGAAAGAGGTGCATGCCACCTGGCCATTAGCAGCATGTCAAACACTGCCCCCCCCCCCCCCCCCCCATGCTTCACCCATAGAGTGTGGGGTCGGTTTTCCCTCAGGAGTACTGGGACGCCATCGCCTTGGGGGATGGGCGAGGCTTGCGTCATCAGGTCAGGGACGTCTGCCCATCAGGGAGTGATAGTCGCAGTTCCTTGTGCGGCGACATCTGAACGATTGCTTGGCGACTGAAGGCCTGGCGAGCACCTGCGAGAGTGTCTCAAGAGCCTCTTCGGTAGCGAGTTGGATGCAACTAGCGAGAGTTTGAGATGGTGTAGCAGCGTGTGAGAGATAGCTGTAGGAGGACTGACAGAGGAGCGAGCCATTGTGGGCACTGTTATGTCCGATTGATCTGTGAAAAACTGATTTTGTGGACAGAGATTTAGCGGCCACAAGTCATCGGTGATCATACCACGATGGGGCTTTACTGATTTTTAGCCAAGGTCAAGAAACTTATTTACGAGATGTGATTTAAATAAAAATTCAGAGAATTTTTTGGCATCATCAAAATTAACAAACAGTTGGTTTTCTAGGAGGGAATAACATTTATGTTGTTGAAACAGAAACTGTGTGCATCATGTGATGGTGGGCAGTTTTGTTTTACTTGGAAACAATAAACATATCTTATACGTTCCACAAAACGTTTTCTTCAATACAGACACTCTACCTAAATTCAAACGTACAACTAAATTCAAAACACCTATAAACATTTTTAGAATTAATTTTTTTTGAAGAGTATTTTTTTTTTTTGCAAATATTCCAGTCAGGTCTTCATTTAGCTGCGCTGATGTGATTTGTGATTTGTGATTTGCAATAACATGTACATCATTTAAAATGGTGTATAGAGGTCTGGCAAAATTGAATGGTTCCTGGTGATATACGTTACGAATGTGTAGCTGTAGTGTGTTTCTGGTGTTTCTGAAAACTCCCGGTCCTGTGTCACCCTGTCGCCCCTCCTGCAGCGGGGGACAGGAGAGGAGCGCAGTCAGATGGAGCACGAGAGACCCTGACCACCTGCACTACGGCACTGCCGTCGATACTCGCTGGTCTAAAAGCAAGGGACTGACTCGTGACCCATGCATGATCACAGTGCAAAATAAAAATAACTGTTAAAAGTTTGTATAAATATCAAACAACATAGAAATAAACCTACATTAAAAACAGCTGACAAAACTAAACACCACTCAAATAGGTTCAATTGTTAAAAATTTTTTTTATGAAAAAGAGCTAATATAAAGGTGTATGACTCATTTTACTATTAAAAACATCCATGCAAAGCTTTTTTATTAATGAATATGACTAGACACTTATTTTCTTCATTAATGTTATTAGTTTGATGTTAGGGCATTCTTCAATTGCATAACTGTTGCTATTCATGTCCACATTTTTTGAATGAGATGTTGAAATATTATTTAAATCTATAGTAATTAACTGTTTTGGTAAAGACACTTCATAGATAAAATCTTCCTGACCTTTAATGCTAAGATCCTGAGTTACTCCTGAGCAAGCAGAGAAAGAACACAAGAAGCGTAGTTCCTAAAGTTTTCGATAGATAGCACTAACTGTATGGATGAGCGATGAAATAGTTTTTTTTTTTTGGTGTGGGGGTTGGGAGGTGAGGATGGAGGAGTAGGAGGAGGAAAAAAGGCGCTTTTCTCAGAATTACATATCGCCCAACAAGGTGTCATGTTGTTCGGAGTAGTAAGCTTTCTGCTCTGTCTTCTCTGTCAATTCTCCCCAAACAGCAGACTTCTTCTACTGTTCGACCTTCAATGTGCGTAAGAACATAAATATTACTATCTTCGGTACATTTCAGTTGTAAACCCGTAAGTAACCATGTGCAACCCAGCAGAATTATAATAAATATTAATTTTGTGTGTGTGTGTGTGTGTGTGTAAACAAATAAAAATAACACTTCACATATACGATAAACATATTGTTAAGTTCTACCGTGGTGGGTTGGTGGTGAAGAAACTCTCAGATTTTTTCCCTTCTGCAGTTACACAAAATCAAGTTTTTAGTTATTTATTACAACATATTCAATTAGTTTGGCATGCTAATTTTAAATAAGCTAATCCTTGAGATGACACAAGAACTCTCGTACACAGCTGACCACTACAATCAGTGAGGTTGGCCAGTAATGCAGTTTTCCTGCCCGCAGAAAAAAAAAATTGTTTTGTTACCTACTGTACGATAAAGGTTTTGTGGTTCTACAGGTTTTCTTGCTTTACACATTTTATAACAGCTATATAATTGAACATCTACTTACATGACTTTTGGTTGTAAAGCGCTATTTTTTATACAATCAATATATATTAGTAGCTGAAAATATGTCCACAAAATATTACAGAGTATTACACAAATTTTAGTTGTTTGAATGTATTATACATGTAAACAAGTATGCATGAGGATAGAGCTGAAGCATTTTTTGGTTTGCTTTTTTTAGCTGACCTGATTCTTGTGGCTATCGATGACCCTTCTTCATTTTTATTTATAATGTATGATGTTCAAAATCTATGTTATTAGTTGCTCAATTTCCCAGGTATTTGTTAAAATTTATTCTTTTAAAAATATGTAATAAAAATTTACAAAATAAGCTATTGTGTCGTAATTTATTATTGCAGCATAAATACTGGCATAAGTAGTAAGTACAACTTATGGCTGTCGCGTCTGGCGAAATGGAGAGCGTCTTCATGCTATTCCTACGAGTGACGTCAACCATAACCGGTAGTTCTCCTTGTAGGTATTTATGTACTGCAGATCTGAGAGGCATGAAATAACATGTGTTGTAACTAATAATTAATATTTATGTAATTCAAAATTTTACTCTGAAAGGGTCACAGACCTTTACCACGAACTGCCATCACTACCCAGTCAGAAGTGTCTGAATTAAAATAATATGAAGGGAGTAGGCTAATCGTCATAGGTAACAGAAGAATATTTCGGAAGGAGCTAACCGACAATATTTTAGTGCATACAGATACAGTGATATGCGAAGAGTAGTAATACCCCCACAAACCACTAAACAACAATCGACACGTCACCATATGAAAAACAGTGCTTCAGATCTGAACTTGGATCATTTATGTGGGACATTACGACAACTGATGTTATATACGGAAATCAAATGTATACGTACTTAACTGAACTTGAGCCAGAGTCTAAGTGGTTTGGAGCGAGGAATACTATAGCCCGTCCGACTCTTAGATTGCAGTACACGGCTTATGGCGCGCGCTGTATCCAAATCTCTAACACATTACGAATTAAAGGAGATGCGTGTCTTTGTAATTTGGATCGAACAAGAAGCATTTTAAGAAATAATATCGTAATTTATAATATTTTATACTATTACACATATAAATTTGTAATAATGCCACTTTTATGTAAATTTCAAATAAAAACTACCTATTGTAGATGAAATTTTCTTATAGTTTTCTTTTCTGTTCTAAAAATCCCATATATATATATATCACATTTTCATGGGCCCGATAAATGCCGTATTTTTGGACAAGTCATGTCCAAAATGATAAATAAAATACGGTAATGGAAATTCTCGGTCGAGTAAGTTATGGGAAAAATCCGAACAATTGGTTCGAAATGGGGAAGATTTTTTGAAAAACAGAAAAATCGTAACAACTCCCATAATATAAATAATATCGAATACGTTTTAACGTTATAAAGGTTGAACTTGTCAATTTCATATAACAAGATGGAGGAACAAAATTAATGTATCATATTTTATAATTTCACTTCAGGACACATTTTATTTCTCTATGAACCATAAGTCAGTAATTTGTATTTATATCTTTGAATGTAAAACTTATTTGCTCAAGTAATGATATAACTTATTTTGTTTAACGAATAAGAATGGTAGTTTCAAAGTTCACATGTAATATTATATGACGAATATTTTGTAAAACAATCTGGTATTGGTCGAAAAGATTTAACAAAAACTATTGCTAGAAAATAAAAGTTTTTTGGAAGGAATTGAGAAAACGAAAAGGGGATTGATATAGGGACCTTCGGATAGGAAAAACGTGACATTTTATGACTGCAGAAATTGAAATTATAACTATTGGAATACTTTGAAGAATTATAAGAAATAATAGTAAACATGAATAATATTGATAATTTGAAGAGATTTATTGAACTAAAGAAGAATTATTATTTGTAAGAAGATTTTGAGTACTACAAGGCGATCCCAGGATGAAGACTACGAATATCAACTACCAAGATTTGAAATAATATTAAGGCGTTCCCAGGACGAAGAAAGAAATATTTGGAATATAGTCAACTGTACGAGACCATACGGAAACGACGAGAGGCGTTCCCAGGACGAAGACGATCAACGATAGGCGTTCCCAGGACGAAGACGATCAACTATAGGCGTTCCCAGGACGAAGACGATCAACGATAGGCGTTCCCAGGACGAAGACGGTCAACTAGAGGCGTTTCCAGGACGAAGGCTTGGAAACCTCGATAGGCGTTCCCAGGACGAAGACGACGAATTACTACGAGGTGTTCCCAGGACGAAGACCCAAAACAGCGGAGGGGCGTGCCAAGGATGAAGACGCAGAATATTCATTGCTGAGGTCCTGTTTAAAGAAGACAGACATCGTAACGCATAGTTCGTTACCACTGAACTATACTAACAGGTCGGTCAGATATTGGTAAAGGAATTGTACAACATTTACTAGCTTGCAAAAACTGACACTCGGGAATAGTTAATATCACTTGAAATCCATTACATAATCTTTACACCATACCAGATTGCTGAAGTTATGGACAACTTGAGTTAAGGTTCACAAATCGTTGTATATAAGCTAATCTAAGGATTTTACGATACCTACTGAATAGTCAGGACAACAATAAAAGAAATTTTAATTAATGGTGTGTAGTAAACATTAATTAAAATCTAAGTAATTGTAATGTTTACTCAGTATTACAACTTCGTAGAAGTTGTTGGCGCCCACAAATTAAACTAAATGATTCGTTCTTTTGTTATTATCCTATAAATACATCAGAACGCGTCTAAGTACTTTCGAGTCTTACAAAGTCAAATATATTTATTATAAACAATAAAGATTTTGATAGCGAAGGCCCGTTTAACGTATGATAACTCGGATTACCTAATGCCAAAAAATGTTTTCTAAATACATTTTTGATACGACCAGCCATAACTGCATGGGTTCGAAAAATATTTTCACCGGACAAAAAAACGTAACTGCCATAGTAGACACCTTATCAAATCTGTTTAAATTGTTTGTAATAATATCATAATTATTTTCCAAAACTTTGTCTAAAACAATGTTTGATAAGATGCTTGGTGAGAAGGATAGAAAAATAATTAAAAAATTTGTACCTGATCGCTATTAAATTCCTTCATATTTATTTCATACATTTTACATATTATGTTCAAGAATCGATTATAATATTTTTGTTGACTAAGGAAGCCATGTATTTGAAATTGCTTGTAGGACAGAACCCCACTTATCTAAACACACGACCCTGTTTCCTCTTACGACGGCAGCGCGCGCTCTTGTACTGATAAGACACATCTTTAACAGCTATTTCCACGGAAACTGTAGAAGCAATTGAGATGGAGCTGCTTTAAAAAACTAATTCAATTCATTGTGAACATTTTTCTCGCTTTCGTCCCCCATCTATCTTTAACAGAAAAATTTTTTTCCGCTGGTCAACTTTTTGATGTGTCAGTTTGTGAGAAAATGAATTTCAATATATTAAAAAAATTATTTAAGTGAAACCTGTACAGTTTTTGTCTTAAAATTTGTTCGGTGGCGTCCTAAGGCATTAATTTACTAATAAAAAAAATCTGAATGAATTACACATGTAGGTTTTCTTTTTTTGATGTGAAACATATCGGAATACTTCAAAACAGTTCGCAGCGAATAAGTTATGTTTTTTAATTTTTTCGGACACCTAAAATATTGTTAAGTATTCAAAATAAGCATTGCCTGATGCGTATTTTGATTCTATACAATAAGAAAAAAAGCTTGGTCCAAAAATTAAAATTTTGTTTGATATTTGGCAATAACGCATGAAGAAACAAGGACAGTGCTAACGGCAATCGGCGTGTGTTAGAGAGAGAGAATGCGCCCATTTACTTCCACACTGCAATCTAAGAGTGGGATGCTCTATAGTATGTATATAATTTACAGCATGATATGGTAGGGATATTGATGAAGTTGTCAACAAGGCGATGATTAAGTAATTACAACAATGGAAGTTCTTGTAGTGCAAGCACAAGAATAGGGTGTTTTGGATTAGGAAGATTCACTCTCTTGTTTTGCACACAATATATATTTATTGAAGGAAATGCTTTATGGTATGAAAGTTTATTTATTTATATATATATATATATATATATATCTTTTATATATTATATATATATATAATATATATATAAGATATATATAAGATATATATATATATAAAGATATATATATATCTTATATATATAAGATATATATACAGTATAAACTCTATATAACTACACTTAACGGACTGAGCATTTTTCGGCGTTATAGAGAGTGGTCGTTAAATGGAGAGAAATAAATCATTTTGCTATTCTATAATAATATGTATTTACTAATATAGTACACATTTTACATGTCTATAAAACCATGATAGCATCGCTAGATCCAGATCTTCGTATTGAGGTTTCTTTAATTTCTTAGCAGATTTTCCATCCTCCTCTGCTTGCAGATTTTTTCTTTGTTTTTCCATATTGTAGACACGGTAGAGCGGCTAAATCCAAACATCACTGATATTTTCTCCCGCCTCTATTGAGGGTATTAATAACACTTTTTCGTCAATACACAAAGATTTTCGTTTACTCGCCATGTTTACAGTTTGAAAGTCTGTACTGTATGCAACTGCGATAGTGATAACGTGTAACAATTTGACAAAAGTCTAGTGACTGAGGTAAACATGTGCAAGTTCATCACACAAAAACAAAAGACAAAATTTCTTAGAATCTCCGGTACGTCTGTCGAAGTAAGCACGTGCTAGATAATACAACAACAAAACAGCAAACAAAAGAACGTACACAGCTACAGTTCTGATCAACTTCGGCTACTTAGAAAGTATGTACTGATTTATAATGCCATATTGTTGTCGTTAAATAGAGTGAGCGAGACGCTATAAAGATAGTATTATTGTATAGAAAACAAGGTAAATCAACCAAAGTCAAGCAATATCGACGTTTCTAGGAGTTCGTCGTTAAATCGAGTGACGTTATGAAGAGTTTACACTGTATATATATCTTGAAGATATATCTTCAGTATCATGTTCTATACTAGAATAAGACTGAAGTATACTTTACGCAACCCAAGAAGTTTCTACCATTTAAAAATAAGCAATTAAAATATATAAATATAGCATTGCTAAATATAGTAAACCAGGTGGAATTGTAGTACACAATACAATATCGAATATAATATATAAATTGTTTAGTGTTCCATACTAACATGCTTAGGGATAATGTACCCATACTTTATGATACCCTAGATGTTAAAAAAGTTAGAACAATCAATATTTAAGTTATTAAAAATTGGTATAGCAAAATATAGTAAACTAGACTGGATTGTAAAATTTATTACGGTACTTACAGTGAGTAGTTTATCTTCAGTTTCATGTAGTATACCAGAAAAGGTAGAGCATTAGAATATAATATGATACCAAAAAGTAATTTTCATAAAGAAAAGTATTTTTTGTGCAAAACACCATGCAAAATTTCCCAGCCCAAAACACTCCATATTTTTGTGCTCGTCCTGTAAGAATGTAGGGGTGGTAATGAAGTCAGCATCATCGTGTTAGTGACATCATTAATATCATTAAGGTATCGCGTTGTAGAATACTCAACTCACAAATTTCAGGTATATATCACAAAGAATTTTTGGATATTAGTTTGCTTTATTTTCAGTGTATTTATCAGACATCGTAGATTTTTAGAATGGAAAGAAAAAATCTGAAAACATAGTTTTCACACACTACACACATCTGTAAATTTTTCCTGAAGGGATGGTTTATTAATTCCTACTAGTTTGTGAAAAATAATAGTTTATAGATCAGGTACAATTATTTAACGATCATCCGACGCTGCGGCTTCGTGGAATGAAAAGTAAATAAAAAAGGAAAATATTTTTTTTCAAGAACTAGAGACATCCCTAATTTTACCTTAAAACAAGGTTTCTTAAATCATATTGGTTCATGAACAGTATAAAGCTTACATTACAATACCTGTTTTTCACATTGCCGGCATTAGTCATTGTTTACCCGTGATCGTGTATCTCTTTGTTTAGCACAACTTTAGACAATTATGGAGAATTAAATATATGCTAATTCTCCCATTTCATATAGTGAAGTTTATCCCTGGATCCTGAAGTCTTGATCCTGATGGCATGATCCTGTGGTACATGATGCCTGCTGTTTTATTTAGTATGTCGAAAGATCCTGTACATAAAAAAATTGTCATATAATAATATATTATGATTTTAAGTCGAATTAAAAAATATTACTTTTTTCAACCTACAATCATAACTATTTCTTATTTCGCAATTTCTTATATGTACAGAATCTTCCGACATACTGAACTAAAACAGCAAGCATTATGTACCACAGGATCAAGTCAACAGAATCATGCCATCAGGATCTTTTGACGTATTGAATTAAAACAGCAAGCATCATGTACCACAAGATCAAGCCAATACGATCCAGCCTTCAGGATCCAGGGATAAAATTGGATACACCAATCACCAGCCTTATCAAACACAAAATATATGACGGCTGTAATGAAAGAATTCCCTATAAGGTTGCAAAATTCAATGTGTCTGCTACTTCAGTGCACAGCCTGTATTCCTCATAGAAAATAAACGACGTTAACTGATCAATTTAAATTTTTGCCTCCCAATAGATCTTTTGTCAATTATCAGACAGGGCTGCTTCTTAGAACTGATAGAAAAATAAATTGACAAAATGTTTTTCACACACTACACATGTCTGTATATTTACTCCGAAGTAACGGTTTTGTAATTTCTACCAGTTTGTGAAAAAGTTAAATTTTTATATCTTACATTACAATACATGTGCTTTTACACTACTGCTGCAGTTCATTGTTTACCTGCAATAAATAGGATTATATTGTTACGAGCGTGAGCAAAGCAGGTGCAGCGCTAGCTGGCTGACAGGCTGCTGCCGCAACATGAGATGTGCCATGCGCACCTGGGTCACCGCTTCATCTCCCTGCAGCCCTCCGCTCCCCACGCGGCGCTGTTAGTTTGACATCCGAAACCTGACAGCTGCGGAGTTACGCGAGCCACCGACACGTGTTTCGAGAGATTTCTGCCGTCGTGTCGGCGCGGAATGATGCGACTGGCCCCAGCCGCGCTCGTGGGTTCCAGAAATGGCGGCTGAAATATAAAAAGAGGACGTTGGCCTGAGCAGGGGAGTTCAGAGTGAGAGAGAGAGTTCAGTCGGGAGTTCTCCCGCGGCGGAGTTTCCGGGGTGATAGTGCCGCGGGTGTGGCAGAGTGGCAAAGTCCTTGGACGAAGGTTCCAGGGCAGGAAGTAAGTGCGAAGTCCCTGGACGAAGGTTCCAGGGCAGAGAGTTCAGTTCCGGGCGATATTGTCGCGAGCGTGGAGGAGTCCCGAGCAAAGTTCCAAGCGAGGCGTCGAGTGGATCCTCGGCGAAGGCAAGTGTGTCGGTGGTGGCGGAGTTCCACGAGGGGTGCTGCGGCGAGAGCTGCGCCAGAGGTGCGGCTCAGCGAGGTGTGCGGAACGAGTGACTGGGGAATAAACATTTCTTTAAGTGCAATTGATTACTTGCTATTTGCTATTTTATAAGATTAATTGTAACTGGCATAAGTAGTGGCCATCAATAAAACTGTGTGTGTAGTATAATCTTTAATTGGGCTATCGTTTACGAACGCCCGTGGTAAATCATAACAATATGTTTTCCATATACTACAAATATTATTGAACTGACCCTTAAAGGAAGGTTTCTTAATTCCTACTGGTTTGTGAAAAAAATAACAGTATACAGCTTACATTACAATACCTATGTATCAACGCAATTGCCGACATTAATTGTTTACACGTATGGTTTTTTAAAAAAATTTTTTTGAGAACTTAGTCATGTAGGTTGTGTTATAATAATGAAGTTTGTTTAAATAATAACTGTATTGCAATTGTAAGGAATTTTTAATGCTTATATTTCATGTTTGTGTTTCGTTAGAATAAGTAATTGCATTATCAAAAGTTTGTTTTGTTGCATTGCATTTAAAGTACGTAACATTTGAGTCACGTTGTAACCGACAAGTCTTATGGGAGGCAAAAATTTGAATAGAATTGTTAAGGTCGTTCATTTTCTGTTGAGTAATACATGCTGTTCACTGAAGTAGCCAACACATTGCAGTATTTACAAGGAATTCTTTGATTACAGCTATTGTATATTGTGTGTTTTTTATCGCTGGTGTTTAAGGGTGTATGTCCCGTTCCAGGTCATGATTTTAGATTTATATTAATCACTGATCAACTTTTAGACATTTTCAATCTTTTAACTTTCACGAAATGAAAAATATATATAGTTGCATACTTTTTGCATAATTAGCTGCCAAAGTTACATTTTTAACCTTTTTGGGTTGTACAAATAAGGAGAATTTAATTTATTGCAGAACTGAAACTTTTTAGGATTAACTGCAATGCCACTGGCTACTTCAAGAAATGGTTTGCATTTCTATCACAAAAACTCATTTCATGTTTCTTGGCTGTCAAGATCATAAAAATTTTGAGAATTTTGAAATGTCAGATAAAATTAATTAATATTTTCTGAAAGAAATGCAAACCATTTCTTGAAGTAGCCAGTGGCATTGCAGTTAATCCTAAAAAGTTTCAGTTCTGCAATAAATTAAATTCTCCTTATTTGTACAACCCAAAAAGGTTAAAAATGTAACTTTGGCAGCTAATTATGCAAAAAGTATGCAACTATATATATTTTTCATTTCGTGAAAGTTAAACGATTGAAAATGTCTAAAAGTTGATCAGTGATTAATATAAATCTAAAATCATGACCTGGAATGGGACATACGCCCTTAATGTATCCCAGTTTATTTCTGGATCTTGAAGGCTTGATCCTGATGGCATGTCCTGTTGGCTTGATCCTGTGGTACATGATGCTTTCTGTTTTAGTTCAGTACGTCGGAATATCCTGCACATTGTGGGTTAATTACGGTGTGCAACGCTCCTAGTTGTGGTAGCCACTGAAATAAAACCTTGTGCTGGCCACTAGTAGTGGTAGCCTCTGTAATAAATCTCCTTGCTCTGTATTATATGGTATGTGTTCTCATGGGGTTATTGGCGCCTACTCTCTTTGCAGTAAATACCAGGAACGCTGCTACTGGATGGTCTGCCCAGACTGATAGTCCAGCTAGCACGTCACTTCCCTGTGTTACTGTCCAGAGAGTAATTATAAAAAGGAAATTTAGTAGTGTTGTGTGAATAGTGGACATTTGCATATAAATGAAATAATAATAAATGAAAAACATATGATTTTAATGGGTTATTGAATATGGGTGTGAAGTTACGTTTAACATATGATTAAGCGAGAACAACCAAGGTGTCAAACCTAGGTGTCGGGAATTAGATGCAAATGACGTCACTGGAACACATTGAATATCATGCCGGGTCTAGCTATACGTTGTCGGAGGCTTGAGGCTCTTTTCACAGGACCTCCAGGTGGTCTGCTGCTACACTGGAACACTGGATGCTGTAATCTGTAATTGTCGAACTACAGAAGCTCTGAGGTAGCCGGGTATCTGCTGAAGACTCGACTTCCCTCTCGTCCTGGAAAGTCTGGTTTAATCTGGATTGGTCTCACCAATCGTCGTGGCCGATCGCAGCTGGCGCTGCCCTCAGATGTCTGGAACCACTACGGGACGAAAAACGGGACCGACGCGGAAGTTGGCACTCGAAGTCGCCGAAACTCCCTATCTAGGATTTATTTAATCCAGATACAATCCTCTCAACTCGTAGAGCAGAGAATTCTAAGTAGGACACGATCGCGGATGACGCGAATCTTCTATTTCTCGGGCGGCAACCAAGGCTTTGGTTCGCCCCAGCCCGAGAAACATCTTCCCGCTGCAAGATGGCGATGGGGTCTCTCTTCTTCCTCCTAATAACTATTTACTTTCATTCCCTAGCAACCAAGGAGCTATCGATATCAGCAAACAGAATAAGCTGCATAGTGAAATTAAAACTTGGATGTTAGAGTGTAACAGAATCGAACTAAGACCAAATGAATAAAGTTTCCAAAGAATAATTCTTAGAAGACCCTGAAGTTGAAAGTGTGTTGTCTATGGCAATAAGATGTGTCATATCTGCTATACCTTGGTTGTCCTCTTTACAATAAAATAATAATTTACATAATATTCGCTCATGAAATATACAATTAATATTACAATAATAATAAAAATAATAATCATATAACTGTAAACAGTTGTACTGGTTACAACATATAAGAATTTGGGAAATAAGAAAGAATTATGATTGTAGTATGAAAAAAAAAATCCTTAACATTCGACTTACAATCATAATTCATTATTATATGACAATATTTTTTGACGTGATAACGTCTTAAAAATCGATAAACGCTGGCTGCACGCAAGAAAAAGCATGACTCATTGACACGTTCCGCCTGAGCCGAGCTTGCAAGTACCGGCCAACCACCGTGCGAGAAAATATTCTATAATATCAAACAGGTTAAGGCGGGCTTTTTAACTAATTGTTCGTGATTATATTTAAACAAATTATTTAAATTCATTTTGCAAAAAAATGTAAATAATATTTGAAAATTAAAAAAGTATGCAATTTTTCATCAATGTTTTCTTACGACGTTATCACGTAAAAGTATCGTCCGTAAACCGACTTTACAGACAACCCCCTTTTTAAGTACAGGATCTTCTGATGTAATGAATTAAAACAGCAAGCATCATGTACCACAGGATCATACCATCAAGATATTTTGACATACTGACCTTAAACAGCAAACATCATGTAGGTACCACAGGATAAAGCCAAGAGGATCATTCCACCAAGATCATACCTTCAAGATCCAGAGATAAACTTAAATATATGAAATGGATGAATTAGAGTACATATTTTTAATTCTTCATAGTTGGCTACAGTTGTGCTAAACAAAAAGATACACAATCATAAGTAAACAATGAATAGCAGTGGCAGTTTGAAAATACAGATATTGTAATGTAAGGTTCAAATTGTTATTTTTCACGAACCAACAGGAATTAAGAAACCATCCCTTCAAAGTAAATTAGGGACGTGATTTTATTTATTTTTCCTTTCCATTCTAAAAAAGCCCTGATATCTAAGTATTACCATCGCAGTTAAACAATGAAAGGAAGCGGCAGCGTAAAAGCACAGGATTTATAATATAAGATTATCGTCATCCCTCCGAAGGCCATAAAGCCCGGCCTCCACCCGCCAGTATTAAACCCAGCTAACGGAACGCAACCCTAGCCCAGGTCACGTGAGTCAAGCGAGCCTTCGACGTCGGTGAGTGTTTTCACAGGTTACGCCCATGACAACTCCGCCAAACAGTTCTTATGCATCATTAATTACTGTGAGTAATTAAGTGATTTTTAATTAACAAAACAACCCTTAAGAGTGAAAGTGCATCGTAGGTGTGCAGCGGTTTTCCCCGTGGGAAACCGCAATCAATAAAACGTCCAGAACATCCCTTGCGGCCTTCCGCCAATAATTAACCACAGCATTAATCAACCTAATTCACCTCCCTGTTTTCACCTGCAAATTGCCACTGGAGAAGTCAACAAGTGACAGACAGTCTCCAGCTTGACTTTTGATTTTCAAATATTATTAATCTCAATTTTATTATGTATTATTATTATAGGCCTTCCGCCAACTAATTCAGACAGATGTCATTAAGATACGAGGGTTCTAGAAATAATAATGTCTAAGTATTATTATAAATTTGGAATAACGGCACATTAGAAAGTTCGGCACGTTATGACGCTTCCTCCCCTCCCAAGCCGGCACAAAGCGGCGGTAGAGTTTTACTCACGGGCCGGGGCGGACGTGTGATCCCGTGGGGAGACTTCAACTTTTGTACTCCTGATTCTTCATACTGGTAAATATCATAATTCATTAAAACCTCTTTTCCCTCTCCCCGCTTGCCCCCGTGCCCTTTTCCGGTGCAGGGCTTAACCCGGCCGCGTTAAATTTTGCTCGTCGCGCAACAACGGTTCGCGACGCAGTCACTTTACGGTCCGGGCCGACTTCCGCGAACAGAAATTAATATAATTCGTCGAGCATACGCCTGCCGACTACAAACTTAAAAGACTTGTCCCTTAATATTACCTTCGCAGGCCCGCGACTCACACAGGTGAGCCCGGGCACGAAGCTAGTTCCAGTTCATCACGGGAGTGGCCATTAACCCACTCAAACTCTTCGACGACCCTCAAACCCATGTAGGGATCTTATTTGCAAGTGCCGCAACGTAACACGTAATTAATTATTCAGTGCGAGTTTGTGTAGTGCCAACGTATTTTGTCAAGTATAATTGTGTAACTTGTGCCCATCCACACTTTTGTGAGATGCGGAATTAAAAACCAGCACCTAAATACCATTTTCTTTATTTCGTAGACGCCTCCTGAACAATAAGGAAACAGTCCTCTACACTGTTTAGGGCCAGTGCGTATTAGAAGCTGGGACTCCCTCCCACCATCAACAGCCGCCGATCCTAGTGGAACACGCAGGGGCAAAAACCCACGACCACCTCGGCTAATCCTCGAATTAACCTGGCGCCCGCCGGAGATTTCCTATAGAGCCACTGAAAACCACTAGGACCGCCCCGGATCTCAATCACGAGACCGCGGGTGACGGCAAGATATAAAATTTAAATTTGTTCATGAACTAGTAGGAATTACGAAACAATCCCTTCGAAGTAAATTTAGGGACGTGGGTAGCGTGTGAAATGTTTTCCGATTTTTTCTTTCCATTCTAAAAAGCCGCGACGTCCTATAATTACCATTTTCAGATCCGCCCCTCTACTAGATTATAAACCAGAACAAAATCTACAACCTAACATCCATACTATAAATAGTGATCATTTCTCTACAATCTTTATGCAGTATTACTTAATGAAAAGCAAATACACTAGTTAAATACCTGTAAACAGTCAATATCGTAAGGCTACCAGGCAATTAAAAAAAAAAAAAAAAAAAAAAAAAAAAAACATTTTAAACTTGAAGGAAGAAAAAAATGCCCAATAATTGTTTTTTTATTCTCATACTTTATACATAGAACATATAACACGCAAGACATGTTTATAGTCATAGAGTTAGGAGTTGTCAGCAGAGTGTTTGATCTGGCCTAATTGAAGTTATTATATTACCTCGCTAGCGTCCAATTATTTCAAATAAAACCAAAACTAAAAAGTTAAAGTAAATGTGTGGTAAACGAAAAACTAAAGACCTGAAATAGTAAAGGCCCTAATTACACTTTCTAATATTAGACTCCAAATATATTTAACTAGTAGAAGTGAGCATTTCTTGAACATTTCCTTCATCAATAAATTCTTATATGCGTTCTTATTTAAATTATTGTGTGCTATATACGTTTTTGAGATTATTTCAAGAGATCACAAACAAGACAGTCTTGATGAAGACCATCTTATGATTGTCCCATATTTCTTATTTCTGAGAGGGCATCCTTCTCTCTCATAGTCATGCTTGAGAATACCATAATAAAAGTATGTTTTATAGTTGCTGAGACTGAGCTTAAGAAAACGATCATGACAATCTTTGCCAAGAACACTGCATAAATGTCTCAGACAATTGCTTATTCTGATCGCAGTGCAGAAAATGGCTGATTCTCGTGAACCTCGTATTTTTTAACTTATAAATCTTGTATGGAATGCTGAAGTAAACTGATATGTGTTTTCAAAGAGTTTGACGACATTCCCGCTGCCTGATTAAGTTTCGAGTGAATTTTAAGATGAAAATGATCTCAGGGGGCAAAAACGAGGAGTTCGACCTCGTGGCTGCAGGCAGGAGTGCATTGCGGTTTTAAACCAACCACCTGGGCTGTTCAGGCCACCCAGGACGCCTTGAAAATAAAAGGAAAACCGACTGAAAATATACTGCACTTTATTAAAACTGACACACTTACTTGTCCAATGCCTGGCCGAGTCTGTTGTCAGACCATCGCTTCACGATTGGTTCAACACATTGACGATGCGCGCGAACAGGATAGGTTGCAAACTCGTGTATTATGATTTATCCTGTGACCGTTACTAACATGAAGGCTGCGGCAAATTATCGCGGAGCTGATATACTGCAACTATTTATATGGTGAATGAAGTTAAACATATAATGACAGCAATTAAAAAGCAAACATTCTTAAAGGTGGTTGCAGAGTCTAACCCACTACAATGCGAATGTCTCAAATTCTGCGTAAGCCCGGCTAGATGGAAACATACGTGAGTCACAGTCACTTCTTACAGGTTTACAAACATATTACTTGGTTAGATTGCAAATACATATATTACACACTTAAAATCAGCTAAATTAAAGACATGTATATTAAAGAGTTATTACATGACACTCGAGGCTTGCTAGAAGCCCTTAACAAATAACGGTTCACTGGCGTCGAGGCCTGGAAACTGCGTATGATTCAAGTCCGCTGTCCGAATACTTAGGAGGTGAAAAATTACGTAGAATGTTGAAATATCCCTGTTGGGATTAAAATAAATTAGGCGAAGAGCCACATGTAAGAACGTACGGCTGAGTGGGGTCAGCGCAGAGCTAAATGAAAATATTGAGTAAACTTTAACTATATTGCGATGAACTGGACGTGGCGCGAAACTGTAGGCTCTGCATTCGCAGAGCGACCGACCCCTGTGAGCTCCCGACGGCAACTGGCGCGAGAGCGCCGCGCGACCTCGTGCCAAGACGCGTGTAGCGCGGGAAAACAGCTCCAACCAGTTTTGGACTTAAATGTTATATTAGATATTACATGATTATTTAACAATTGCACATAATTTTCATAATATTATTTCAGTATATTTTAATTGTTATTAATTTGGTTGTTTTTGACGCCGCTGTCGAGCACAGACCGTTATGTGCCCTCAACACCTAAATTAGGGCCTGTGCTACGAACATGCCCGCTCGTGCAGAAGAGGGAAGGGGGGGGGGGGGGGCGCAGTGCCTCGAACGGCGTGACATAAGTCATGGCCGGCTGTGTGTACGAAGCGCCCGGCCAGGTGTGGCAACGGGCAACGGAGACACAGTGCATATGCAATAATAATTACAAACATTAACTAAAACTTTTGATGTATCTAATATTCCTTAATAATTAATTAATGTAAATGTAAATGCTTTTGGTTCACAAAACTGGCTGGCATCATCTTCCCGCGCTCCGTCACTTTCCGCGAGAGATCAAGCCCTCCCCGCGCCAAAATCAGCATGTAGCTTCAATAGGTAATATTTCCGAATCCGTTTTCATCTGCTCCACGGGCGGCCCTAAATCGACCGTATGACATGTCGTACAATTCTTCAGTAAAGATGTGTGACTCGACCACGAGTCGTTTTAGTATAATACGTATTTTTTAGTGTTTTTGGGCAGCCCGCCGAGGTGTCTGCGCTTCACGCCACACTTCGTTGCGTAAACTTCCCGTGCGTCCCCGGTTATTTTTATGGTGTAGGGCCTAACCCAGCCGTTTAACGATAAACTCCCCGCACTAGACATTACGTCGGGCAGTTCACCATACGGCTCGGGCCGACTCCTGCTACAAGTGACTTTTGGTTAAACATAAAGTGCACAGGCACCGACGACAGCTACACATGGAACTTGCATCTAATTTAACTGCGGATTGCGGTCCACACAGGTGGACCCGGGTGCCGCCACACTAACAATATTCGGGATTGGCCGTTTCCAATCAACCTCCCCCTTAACCACGACTAGCGTGAGGGCTTAAGTGACAGTGCATCAGAGCACTCAGTGTTAATTTAATGTAATTTCGTAGGGTAATTCAATGTACATTATGTAAGTGTAAGCTGTAATTGTAACTGTTGAGCCGATTAAACATCCACTCTGCACACTCCGTGCGCGATGTCACCGACAGTATAAAATTCGAATCCGTGTAAGTAATTGTGTTGAGTCTCCCTACCCCAGCTAGGAATCAGCATGTTATGCTGCACAGGGCCTGTAACGTGTTAACAGCCAGGGATCCCTCCAACCGCAAACGTCGCCGATGGTCCTAGCGGGCCACGCAGGGGCAACGTACCCACAAAACCCAAATTTGGTTAGACGTAGAGCTAGCTTGGTGCCCTCCCAGAATGTAATTTACTAAGATCCAGTTTCCCGCTAGGATACACTCCCGGTCTCGAACACGAGAACCCGGACGACGGCACAGTAGTCGGTGCTCGCCTTGCTCGCACAGGCTTTATGTCCCATTGATGTCTCACCAGGGGTGTGTGAGAAAGTGCGCGACAAGAATGAATGAAGTGCCAAGTGGGATAGCGCCCGATCAGGAGCCTTTACAATGAGCCGATAGCCGCTCGTGCATTTACTGCTTACCTTAAGAGCAGGCATGCCCACCATGGAGCTGCAAACATTCATGCTAAATACTAATTATTAAGAAAATAATTCTAACACCATATGTAATCAATATTGTCCATTTTCTTATATAAATAACACCATTCGGTGTGCGCTGATGTCCCCAGACATAGTTTTAACACATCTCATGTGCTTTACGCACTTTTGCGCGCGAAGGCGACCTCGAGAGGCGTAGTGCCGCTAGGGGATCGCATTTGGTCTCCAACTGAAGTCGAGACAGGACAATCCGCACACTAAGGAATCATGATTACTCGGGTCAGAAGTAAGGTAGTTTCAATAGTCTACGAATCCCAAATTCGTGGTCATCTGTTCTGTGGGAAAGTCCTGAACTAACTTTGAAGTGACGCCAACCGCCGGTGCTCCCTCTGGTTCGCACAGGCCGTTATGTCACAACAACACTTACTCTTAAGTGCATCGAACACGCCCGAGCATGTCCGCCGAGTGAGTGTAAGTGCACTGCGACGAACACCCAAGTCGATTACAGCGCCCGACCGGGTGTGGCAATGTGCTAAACTAAATCATTAATTATTCTTTCAAATCAAAAACAACCAATTTAATAACAATTTAAAATATAATTAATTCAAGGGAAATTATGTCCAATTGTTCTATAATCATATATTGTGAAATATGTCTTTTAAGTCCAAAATTGGTCCGAGCTGTTTTCCCGCGCTTCACGTGTCTAGGCGAGAGGTCGCAGGGCACCCTCGCGCTCAATTACCGTCGGGAGCTCGCAGGGGTCGGTCACTCCGTGAACGCAGAGCCGTCAACTTTCGTGCTACATCCAAGTCTCAGCAATAGTGCAAGTTCTTCAAATCCTTTTTACCAGCTCTGCACCGACCCCACTCAGTCGCATGCCTTTTCGTGCGACTCGTTAACTAATCATTTATTCCCAACAGGGAGATTTTCCACTATTTACGTAATTTTCCCGTCCAGAGTTTAAGGACAGCGTAAATGAGTTTTACGCAGTTTTCAGGCTTCGAAGCCAAGTAATCATTCTCGTCAAAGGCTCCTAGCCAGCCTCGTGTGTCGAGTTCTAATTCGTTAATCTACGTATTGACGTCGTACCGACCATGGCCGTTAAGCCCTTGCTCCGCACCGCCAGTACCGTAGCCCGTTTTCGTGTCATCGAACCACATCATAACTGTTTAATTATTGACTGTAACTTGTATGTTTGTATCTAACTGGACCTACGGACTATTCGGGACTTTTATGTTTTGCAACAGGCTAGATTGCAACTAACTTTAGAACATTCATTCGTACGTGCTGTCTGACATAATAACATCAATCTCTGCATAGCTGTTGCAGCATTGCAACTCCGCTACTATCCACCGCGTCCTTCACGTTGATAATCGGCCACTATATAAGTCCGCACATACCACTTAGCAACCTATCCTGGCCGCGCGCATCGTATACGCACAGATACTCACGTGCCGCGATGGTCAGGCAACAGACGCGGCCAGTACTTGGACCAGTGTGTGTAATGGTTCTTAATAAAGTGCAGTGTCGTGTCAATCAGTTTACCATTTATTTATAAGGCGTCCTGGGTGGCCTGAACCGCCCGGGTAGGTTTCGAACAACGACGCGCTCCTGCCTGCAGCCACAAGGCCGAACCCCTGTTAAAATCCCTGAGATCACTTTTCATATTAATAAATACTTAAAAAACCTGGACAGGCAGCGGGAGTGGCATCAGAACATAACTATAAGGTACCCCAGTTACAACTGTGCAGGTTCGTCAGCGGGCGAAACAGGAATAGAAGTAAACAAGTATCTCATTTTTTTACCTTCATTAAAGACTCCGATTGCTACAGGAGCCCTCCGCCAAAGCTTCAGGCCAACATTGGTCTTGATTACCACTGTAATTCAAGTTTAACTTATTACGAACAGTGTTATGTACAATAACAGTAAACTAATGTCTGTGATACGTATTGAGCCACAGGAATGTGCCTTAGTCTACAGAATGCCTAACATTATTTTGTGCGCGATAGGTATACGCACGATCGCCGCATGATTGGGAATTATAAATCTGTGTCATAGCACCAACATCATTGGGCGATAGCGAGCCATCATATGCCCTTCTGTTCTTTTGTTTACGACTCCTGTTATGTTAGCATTCAGTTATCTGTGTATGCAAGCAGGTGAGATGTGGTGCTTAAATGCGAGCTTCCAGCTATCGCACACAGAGAGCTACATCAGGGGACGTCCGAGTTAAAATCAGTGAACCATCAACATTATTTTATTCATAAGTGAATGGCATCCTGAGGGACCAACAACTCGGGAATCTTGTCTAGCCATTTACTCACTGCCTCTGACCTCGTGGCCACAGGCCTTCCCTGAGACCTCTCGCTCACTAGGACATGCTTATAATCGCTAGTTAGTGCTCCAGGTACGCAGCTTTACACTAACTCCAGCAGAGGCAGCCGAGGTTCCCACAAATGGCGCCCAACTTGAGTGCAGCCAAACTGTAAAGTGTTAAAAATTCTAAATTTAAAATTTCACGTTATAATCTAGGCAAGGATTTGCATAGGGAACAAAGATGCAAGTGCGCATAGGATGAAGCCTATCGGCATCTGGATGGCACCTAATAAGAGTACATCGAATTATTGCTGTTAATATCAGCTCAGCCTCTTTCAACCGCGCGCCGATACGAAGCGAGCATGCGCGAAGAAGCAACGAGCAAGCGATGCCCGAGTGGAGCCGTGCCAGGTCAGAAAAAGGCGGGGAGAGAGGCGCGCGGATACAGGCCACTCAGCCAGGAGTGAGGGGAGGTGGTGCTCCCTATCTTTCCGCGCCCACCACCGATGCCACATACCACCGCTGGGGCAGACAGCAGCGAGCTAAAACATGCAGGACAGTGAACATGTAGATATTAACATGAAGGAATTGTGCCAGGACTGATTCAAACCTCGCGTTGCCGATCAAGCATCTAACAAACATTCCGCGAAGTATGGTACCTGTTCGCGGCATGTCAAAGCCGAATAGTGAAATGACACTGGGAGGGATGGGGCCAGTACATCGTGCGCATCGGCGCGATGCCGAGGACCGACAAGTGAAACTGCTCACTGTCAGCAGTGTGGTATAATAAAACATCGTGTATGTACGGAGGCTTGCGAGTTCGTGAACTTTCGGGACGGACTTTTTGTGTGTATAGACTGTGAAGATCACGCGATTGGGGCACATTATGTAACAATGCTGCCAGCTCCCCGCGCTGCGAGGTTTCTCACTCTTCCAGAGTTTGTCCGGAAGATGCATGAGGACTTGTGCGCCATAATGCGCACATGCAGGGTTAAGTTAGCACAATAGTACATCCCGCAGATTAGTGGTTGGAGCATGTCAGCGGCCAGCTGCGGGGTAGTGCCAGAACCTGGTGGACCCAGATGGGCGAGTACGACCTGGAATGGGGCGAGTTTACATACCGACTCGATGTGCATTTTATTGACCCAGGTTCACGCACGCGATGCAAATGTAACTTGTTTTGCCGAGCAGAGACCAGTGGCGAGAACATGTAAGTGTTCATTCATGGGCAGTTCAGGGAAAAAAGTGTTGCCGACCATCGTAGAGCTATTAATTCTAAAGCTGCGCCCGACCAAAGAACAGCATTGGTATGCTGCATTTCCGACCTCGCAAACTGGATGAGGGACTTCCAGGGAGGAGACTGCACTGTTAGGAAATGCCCAGTAGGGAGTGGCGACACAGCTGGCCACTTCTCCCTGCCCTCCTGTCCAGCTCAACCATGTGATGCACCGTCCCGACCACTTGTGGGCCGTACGAACAACCACACATTTACACACTTCGATGACCCGCATTGCCAGTAAGCGGCACGGCACACATGGTGCTGCCGGCGACACCAGCTCTAGCTGTGGGGCCCGAGGATGCGTCGCCTCGACTGGGATGCCTAGGGTCGAGGCTGGCGAACTCCTCAGGATGCCTGTTGAGCTAAACAGGCGACACCTTGTGGCATTGGTCGACACCCCAGCGCGAGTAATATCCACATAGCGGCTCACCTTATCCTTGAGGAAGAGATGGCACTGGAGGCAGGAGTCGTGCAGCTAACCACCAGGGGAACTAGCACGTCCATGACCACGCGTTCCCAAGTAAAGATCGCCATTATTGACTTTGTCAGTTTTACAGAAGCACTTGTGCGAAATCTCTGGGAGGAACTGATCATTGGGATGCCCTGACTCACCCAGGTAGATGCAGTAATTGAAGTCCATGTGGGGCATATATGCATGTTGGTGCTCGTGGGCGCTGGGCAGTGTATGGACTCAATCACCCCATCCCATGTCCCACTTGTGACAAAAATAAGACTAACCGACCTCTGCCATGATGTGCTCCTAGTGTATGCTGCCGTCATAAAGGGAGCCCTGAAATATAACTCGGAGATGTTCACTGCAGCAGACATGCTACAGTGGACGAACACAACATTTATTTGGTGCCCCATCGGTGCTCTTTTGAGGTTGTGTTGAGTTTTGGCCACCTGGAGCAGTCAGAAATTCAGGAGCAGATTGAGAAAATGCTGGGAATGGGGTCATTGAACCGAGCACATCGCTTTAAAATTGATGGATTGTGATGGCTAGTAAAAAAGATGGGACGCACCAGTTCTGTGAACTTTAAACCTGTAAAGAAACTTCCCATTCCTGCACCATCACCTCTCATCTACATTACCGAGGCCCTTGCCGGCCTGTTTCTGCAGCTGCAGAAACTCAAAGGGCTTGCTGCACTCATTTGTCTCACTTTTCGACACTATCAAAGCGCTCAATACGTACCACCTCCTCATGAAAACAAAATTTTGGTAAACAGCGACTGTGGAGCAGGCGCTCAACTTAGTCAAATGGTGCTTTCACGAGTGCTAACTTATAGCCTACCATGTCACGACTGATCCTGGACGAACCAATCTTTGTTTCTGATGCCAGTCAGGAGTACATGGGGCCTCCTCTATTAAATGGGGAGGGTGACTGCAGGTGTGTTGTAGAGCATGCCAACACAATGTTCAACCTCGCCGAAAGGTGCTACCATGTCAACAAGCAGGAGGGTCTTGCGGTGGTGGGCAATCTGGTGGAAACGACAGCATCTTGAGGGGAGGCTGTTTACCCTGAGAACAAACAGTCAGTGCCTGCAGTGGCTGGACTCTGCAAAAGGGCGGAAATCCAAGTTTATGTTGCTTTTCAGAGTTTCGCTTTCACCGTGGAACATATTCAGCGCGGGAAAGTCAACTAGCTGACAAGCTATCCCGTCACTCCAACTCAACCACAACGTTTCATGGTGAACAGGGGTGGGGCAATCTTCAATCACCATCGCCTAATCATTAAACCATACCTCCAGAACCGCAGGTGGGAATGCTGAGGCCTTGCGGGTAATCCACCCATCACAATATGACCAGCACAGACGTAGCATTCAACAGACTGACCCAGAGACACAAATAAGCCTAACAGTTTGTTAGGAGTGCATGGTCCCAAATCAGCACAGCTGGGAGGGACTACTGCAGGCAAGGACCCCTGGCGAGAGTAATTGGCAGGTGCATGAGCCCCTTACCACAAGTCTCATTATATCACAGTTTCTGCATCACCACGAGTTGTCTGGCCACCCCGGAGTGGAGCAGATCCTATGGAAGGTGCGAAAAGTATTTTTTTTTTTTTGCCAGGAACAGCTTACTACACTAGAGATTATGTCCACGTTTGCCAGCAAAGCAAGCTCTGTCACTGCGATGGGATGGAGCAAAAAGTGCCCAGGTGTCCAGACCAGCCATTCCACACGGTCACCCTCGATATCAAGTCCCACACCCTTGCACTCAACGTAGGAAATGCTTATTATTGTGGTCACGTACGTCTTCACCCAATGTAAGAGCTGGGACAGTCGCTGCCCTTATGAACCGGGTCGTTGGTGCATGCTCTGCCAACAGGCTGTTGTGTCCCATTGGCGTATCAATAGGGCCGTGTGAAAGTGCGTGACAAGAACAAGTGTAGTGCTGTGTGGAGCAGCGATCCAATAAGGATCCTCGTCAATGAGTCCATAGGCACTTGAGCAGGACTCTACTGTAATCAAGAAACATTCTGCACAAATATAAAAGAAAATATTCTAAGCTGAATACTAAAGCTGTAATAAAAATTAATGTGGTTTTTGATTGTCCTTTTTGGAACTAGTCATGAAAATAAAATAAAGTCTTTTTGGAGCAAGTTGATAATATACAGTATGGTTGTACAGATATAAATAACTTTGTTGCTTTTTCTCTACATTAAGTAAAATTATGTAAACAAAAAGTTTTCATAATCACTATTTAATAATTTTGTAAATAAAATACGCTGCTTTGCTCACCTTAATTAACCCAAAATGATTATGAATAAAAAAAAATTATATATATATATATATATATATAAAGACTCTTAAGAAATAATGGTATTTGCAAAATAGTGCATGTGTTTAAATTTTGTGGAATTTTTTTTAGAAAATAACAGCTTAAAATCACATATAATATTCTAAAGGAGGAATCACAGTTTAGACTGTGATCACAATATATAGGTTTGTATCAATTACAACATTTGCTATATGACAATGCATCATCAAAAAACTTACGTTTTAGAAATAAATTAAACAAATTAATCCAAAAGAATAACATATAATATATATACATAACATTGTTACAAGTGGGGGAAATGGGTTCGTAAAGATAGCCAATTAATTTTATAGTTTTGTTACTAATATTTACAACTAGCTGCCCGACCCGGCTTCGCACGGCTATACTAATGGAAAAAAAATAAAGCCACATCTCCCATTTACAGTAATGGTAAATATAATAAAAAATTCAGTGAAAATTTATTACAATGCTGTATAATGTATCGGAGAGAAAATGAATAGCACCGATGGTTTCCCGACTCGTGCACGCAACGTACAACTGATGTACCCGTACTTCGCTACGGCAGTCTACAGGCAGATCATTCTTGCGCAGCTCATTATACATGCCCCTCCTTGTGGGTACGCCACTGCCGCGCGATGCCCGTTGCCATGGATACACAGAAGGCATGAACAATGCAAAATCCTGTTCTCATGCAGACAAAGTACCCACTGTTGCCTGGTTTTAACCACCCATGGGATCTAATTTTCGGAAAATGTCATCCTGCGTAACATAAGGAACATTACTGTGAAGTTTCAAGTCTGTAAAATATAAATACTTGAAAAAAAGGGCAATAAAAAAACAAATTAAACACAGAGAGAGGAAAATAAACAATAGTTTAGGTTTGCGATTTAAAGTGATAAAAAGTATTTAAATACTAATTGAACTCTTATGCTTCGTTGTTAATATCACACAGGTGTTTTATACTTGTATGGGAAAATTAAGAATGATAAGGCATCTAGTGCGTGGCAACAATGTTAATAGGCAATAGGAAATAAACTTCTAGCGCCTGCGGCATTGTCAACACACACTTCGTACGTGTACTGCATGTTGTATCTAACCCCCTCCAACGTATTTGATTCTAAATTGGACTTTTAGTAAGGATCCCTAATGTTATCGATAATATAATATAGCCTATAGCCTTCCTCGATAAATGTACTATCCAACACTGAAAGAATTTTTCAAATTGGACCAGTGGTTCCTGAGATTAGCGCGTTCAAACAAACGAACAAACTCTTCAGCTTTATAATATTAGTTTGGATACTTATTAAATCACAACACTTAAAGTCTGTTCACAAATCATTAAGCATCTGTCTAAGTCTACAGTTCACACTCCTCACTGCAGCTAGGCTCGACAGTGGTTCACCCCTTACCAAGCACCTGTCCGCACACAGACGCATCACTCGGTCACATATGCACGGTCCCATCACTCCACATCGCACTGCTCGCAAAGGGCAGGGAGTTTAATGGGGGGGGGGAGGGGGGGGGGGCCCCACTCTCCTATCCTCCTCACCGAACTTGCACTTCACTCAATTCACCGGTTTGAACTCTCCTGTTGAAACTCCCATGGAGGCCAGTGTTGCCACTTTTATATCCATCCATATGTTATCTTTCTGGAACCATCTGGAGTGGTTGTGATGTGTTGCGTCATTCCAGGCCGACCCGATGCTCAAAGTATCCAGAATAGCTGTGATTATTCACGCCACTCCAAGTGGTAGCCTCAGTAAGCTGCGGAATTCCCAGGCCATTAAAGGATAGAGGACAGCGCAGAGTAAGGAGGGAGCGCGGGCAGGGGATTGGCGAGGTTCGGCTGCCCTAATCCCTCAACGGTATGCGTGCATATGTCAGTGGTGCCGTGTGGGGCCCCTGGGCCAGACTACCGCCGGTATTTAGCACGTGTCGTGGCCCTACTTCCCAGTTTATAACAATATATACAGTACACTTATAGTGTCACTAGCAATGTACCCAGGCTATGTGGTACATTGGAAAACAAAACCAAAAACGTCCTTAAAGGACCAATGAAGGTTACTATTTCTAATCATAAAGAAATATTCTAATGTAATGTATTAAAAATCAAACCCGCTTTTGCACCAACCTAAAATTGAAACAATCTACCAGTGCTTTTTGACCTATTCAGTCATATCTTTGTTTCCTGGAATTAAAATGCTCCAATGCAAAAGACTGTAGCATGGCCCCCAGTACAGTACACACTGCAATGCTCTGATCGCTATACCTAACCAATTGATTATTGTAGACTGTTAACAAATATAAAATTTAATAGCTTAAGAAATAGGTAACAACCTCTCCTAAGTGATTTTTTCCGTAGTGCCCATCATGTTCATGTAATTGGTATTTTTACTCCTACAAATTTACAGGGAAAAAAAAAAACCTCTTTATTTAAAAACCATTATTGAGTCATACTGCATATTTTGCTCAGGAAATACAAAAAAAAAAGTTTTTAAATTTTTTAAATTTTACCAAGTACACAATAAGAATAATGTTTGCAGGATTCATGTTTGTGGAGTCCTACAAGAAGCTGTTGTACATCATAGTGAATGGTTGGCTGTGTTACTTTTACATGTTTAACTTTGGGCGATTAGTGCAGTGTTGTCAGTTTAGCAAGTACGGTGCTGCAATATCGGACACTGAGTGGTGCATGTTGCGAAGGAAATTCACATTTATGCACTACTTGTTACACTCCAGACCACCTCAGCTAGCTCAAAAATTTGGCCTGGAGTGGAAATACATGTTTCATGAACAATTGCAGAACTAAAATGGGTGACGAAAAAATATATGTTACAAAATAAATGTTATCATCGACGATTGGTTGTTGAAATGACATCTCTCGGACACAAACGGAGCATACTCCTTTTTATTGTCCTTTACCAAAAATTCACATTAACACAATGGCCGCCATATTACGACCACAAGAACAAGTACATGTACAATCTACAAACAACGCGCACATAACCTCTTCAATGATTGCAGAATAAACAAGTTTACTGTTCATAAGTACCGAAGGATGAATATTTAAAGATAATTCGTAGTTAAGTCCTGTGGTTAAACATGATCCACGGTACAAGCAGATGGACTACGTCCTTGGAACAAAGATAAATTCACTCGATCGTTGTTATGGGCTATTACCGACGAATGTCGACACAAATTTCTAAAATATCAACACGGGCACATAGCAACAGCCACCTGACACACTCCAAGGTTCTTACTCACTCATTCTTACGCAACAGGCCAGACTATTGCATCAGCTTAACTTCAGACAAAGAATCTTGGTGAGAAAAAAAATCAGAAGAAAATTACGTTAACACGTCATTTACAAACAAAGCAAACACAAGCAATGTTTAAATATTTGAATACACAGAAAAACCTAACTGTACACATAAGTAAAATTAAAGCATAGGGGCATTTTTCACCATAAAGAAAAAAAACCTTCAAAACACCTTAAAAAACATGAAACACCTTAAAAAACATGAAACAATATAAATTATGATCATAAAATTTATGGCAAACACACAAATACTTCTTAAAAGGAATAACCAGCTGTTATTTCAAGGATATCAGAAAACTTAACCAATGTACTGAACATGATGAGACTCCATACTAAATTGTTAATTAAATCATATACCAAGTGGGGAGGGCAGTAGTCTGGGTTGTTACATACTGTTCAGGTGTATAACTTTGCATTTGCAGGGTTGCTTTTCCAGACATACATATGTTCATTTATGAGAATTTCTTTCTTAGCATTTCTTGCAAACCATTAAATTTATGCCCCAGTGTTCGCTAACACCCTGTACGTATATTTGGCTTCTTATAATTGCTAATGTGAGCCCATGCATTGGCATTGCTAAGCAGCAATGGTGATTGATACATTTTCATCTCGCTCACAATTTTTTTTGTACCTGGTGAACGAGGTAACTGTGGAACTTACAGCGATATTGATTGAGTGACGAACCTTGAACCATAATTGGGAATGTATTGTATTTAAAATGACAATAATGTTTCAGAAAAGAATAAATCAAAAACCATGTTTAAAAGTTAACTCATTTAATTCAGTATAAAACACATTTAATTTAATAAAATCTTCACATTTTTCATTGAGTAAGAAAATAGTAAGAAAATAATACCCTCTTTTATCACATAATAGTCGCACTCGCATAATCGTCGCACCTATATTTTTGGCCGTCAAAATTGGGATAAAAAAACTTCTCGCATAAACTACGTATGATGTTTTTAATCCCGCTATTACATGCCGAGCGCTTTGTGTAGGTATCTTTTCCGTATAAAACAATGTATTTTAAAGTAGAAATCTAATATTTATTTGGAAATTACCACTTACTTATTTAATTAACGGAAAAATGAAGTTGTCTGACATGTAAATATTCTTTTAAACACTTTTTAAACGTTATTTTCTTTATCTGAATGTCTGTGTCGCCGCGGTGTACTGTTTATAAACATGTAGCCAGTGCTAGTTGGCATCATTCATGTTTGCTTATGTTGCTTCCCGTATAGAGCGGGCGCACGTAGTCAAATATCGATATATTGCCGATTGCATGCAACAAGGCGCTCTGTGTCGAGAGCCGAGTTAACTACATTTATTTGATGGCTCACATTCTTTCGTGGTAAATGTGTACTACGGCAATAGCTACGTGTTGGTTCACGTCACAGATTCAAGTGGCTTGCGTTCGCGTTACAGTTTGGTTTTTCTGTTTAAAGTTGAAGAAAGGTTTTTGTTTAATGAGTTATTAATATGAATTGTTTGGCGTGCTCTTGTATACTCCACCTTTTTTTAAAATAAATGTACGTTCCATGAATGGGTTTTGTTTTTATGAATAACTTTACCTAACAAAAAAATTTTTTTTCCGCATAATCATCGCACCTTTACTTTTCAAACTTGATTTTAGAATAAAATGTGCGACGATTATGCGAGAAAACACGGTACTAATTTAAAAATTTGGAAGATACCGTCTTCTATCTGCAGCATTAAAGAGTTATGAATTATTACAGTGTTGTGTAGTGTCACGTCTGGCCTACTACACTTGTAATAGTGTAAGTGTATGTAATATTAGAATATCTTTCTGAGGAAACTTTGCTATGCGTACTAAACATTTAAATGATTTCTCATCAATATTGGTACACATACATTAATTCAACTGAGGTTCCTAAAGAAATTCTGCATTACACACTTAACAATAAAATGGTTTCTCACCTGCAAGTGTATGTATATGTAAACTTAATTGAGGTTTCTGAGAAAATTTAGCAGTGCATAATAAATAAAAAAAAAAAACCTTTTCACTTGTGTATGTACACATATGTAATTTACTTGTGTATGTAATTTAAAGTAACCTTTCAGAAAACATTGTAAACTGCAAACAGAACACAAAATGGTTTCTTATCTGTATGTGAGTGCATTATGTAAAGATAAGTGATGTTTTTGAATTTTTTAAACTACCTACATACTAAACGGGAAAATAGTTTATTAATCGCATGTGTTCTCATAATGTGATTTTAAGTTACCTTACACAGAAATTTTTTACTGCATCCTGTGCAAGAAAATGTTTTCTCACCTGTGTGTGCACGCAAGCATACAATTAAAGAAGTTTTGAGAGAAAATTTTTCACTGTATTCTAAACAGGAAAAAGGTTTTTCAATTGTGTTTACGCATATGTTTTTTCAGGCTATGTTTATGAGCAAATTTTCCACCGCATAATGAGCAGGAAAATGGTTTCTCACCGGTATGTGTTCGCATATGTGTTTTCAAGTTACCTTTCTGAGAAAATTTTTTACTGCATTCTGAACAGGAAAATGGTTTCTTACCTGTGTGTGTACGCATATGTATTTTAAGCTGTGATTCCCGAGGAAATTTTATACTGCATACTGAACACTGAAATGGTTTCCGACCTTTATGTGCTCGCATATGTGAATTAATGTGTGATTTTTGAGAAAATTTGGCACTGCATACTGAACAAGAAAATGTTTTCTCACTTGTGTAACCTTTACGAGAAATAATTTCACCACATTCTGATAACGAAAAAGAATCTTTAACTGTATGTGCCCACATGTGTATTCTAAGACTAGACTTAGTAAAAAATGTTTTGAGACACAATGCGCATGAAACATGTTTACTCTTTGCCCTGTTATGAACAAGCCTCTTCTTACAAACTTTACCAGGAATATTTGCATCGCGTGTGTGGGTGATTATATGTTGTTTCAGTGTGCAAGTATTATAAAAACTAGCTTTACACATGTTACAAGAAAAAGACTTAATAGCTTGGTTAAACACACCCACTTCAGTGGAGCAAGTTAAATACAAGGAACTGATCTTACTGGTCTGGATAAGATTGTGGTGCATGTTTGCACTTTTTTCATTTTGATGATGCACTTGATCAATTATCCCTGAAAGGTCACCATAATGGTTCAGCATTTTTTGTTCCAAGTGACTTCTTGACTGCACACCTGCTGCATATCCTGTGCCAGAAGTACTTTTCCCCAAATCAATTGTTGCCTTCGCACAGGTAACACTGTCAGTCTTGAAGTTTTTACTGCCATATGGGGCTGCTAGCAAAACTGGAACAGAATGAAATTTTAAAATATAGATATAAATTCAAAAAATTGTTTTGAAGGTAATGGATTATAGGATTATACATATTTACGACTGTGACGTACAATTACAGTTTCCATTATCTTAAGAAGGTAAATGATAAGTTTTGCTACATGAAATTATGCACAGAAAGGTTTAAGGGTCAAAAAAATTCCAAGATTATAGAAGTTGATACATAGAAGTAGATACAATAAACTATCGTGCAGACTGTAAGTATTCAATGAAGAATCCGGCGTTAGTTAGTGGACAAACCATTGTTCCATACACCTTCATAGTGTGAAAGGTTACTACTCTGCTCACAAGAACCCACAGACTTTCTCAGAACTGCATTAGGAAAATATAAGCATATCCCTAATTGAGATAGATGGTTTTTCAGAAAGGATAGCAGAGGATTCAGTAATGCCACTGTAGTACAGAAACAAATTTCAAGTGTTAACTTTAGATGTACGAGACCGACTGGTAAGAAGCACAAATTTAATGGTTACATCTGAAATATCTTCTTTGTATAAAAATTAATATAAATTTTTCTTAGTACTTTTTAAATGCTTATACATTATAAGAGTGCAGAAAACCAACAATTTACTACGTTTTATCATACTTAACTGAACTAGCCCTTTAATTTTATACAATCACAAGAAAACACTGGTTGTTTATTCGACAGGTAGTTTCGGCAACAGCGTTGTTTACTGTAGCTGATTGTGCCATCTTTGCTTGTTCTGCTCCCGCTGAAGGAACTGTACTCAAATCAAACTACAAATTACAATCTTAAGAATTGCATAGTGATACTTCACTCAGATTTTCACTGTTCAAAATCATAATAGGTACTTTCCTTCAAAGCTCAATGATGCAAAAGAGCTGTGGATTTCATTCCATTAGGAAGCTGAGCATGTGCATATGCATATGCAGGTTTGGCTTCAATTAGATCCACTTCATCTGCAAGAGGCTCATAGTGGAAATTGATGTTTTACTGTAAGACTGTCTAAGTTATGTAACACAGACATTCATAAGGTGTAGCATTTGTGTCAGTGAACAGTGCCATTGTACCTTTCAGTTTGACCATAACCTTGATCATTGTAGCCACATGTATGGTCAGCAGGAACCCCTCGTTAATGTAAAAAGGCTTTTCATCCAAACAACATCAATGATGGACCTTGTTCAGAATGGATACCGTGTTTTATCACATAATCGTCGCACATTTAATACTAAAATCAAGTTTGAAAAGTAGGGGTGTAATTTTTATGTGAAAAAAGCATTTTTTTTGTGGTAAAATTATTCATAAAAACAAAACATATTTATTGAAAGTACATTTATTTATGAATTAGAGTATACAAAAGCATGAAAAACATTTAAAATTAGTAAGTCATGCAAAAAAAATTTGTTAAACATTAAATAGAAAAATGAAAACAGTGACCTGAATGTGAGCCGGAAGGAACGCATAACTATCGTTGTAATGCGCACTAACCACGAAAGAGAGCGGGCTATCAAATGTAGTTTACTCGGGACTAACGGAACGTGCGTATTGCATGCTATCGGAGAGCTATTGAAATTGATATTTGACCGAACGATTAGATCGTCATATAAATATAAATACGGCTTATGATAATTCAAAGGATAGTAATTGAAAAGGGAAATAAAAAATATAAGCCATCTGAATTTCTCTTGAATACGAGTCCTCACCTACACAATGTAAATATAAATATAACACTAATATTAATGTCCAATTTACAATGCAACAACAGTATTATACAAATGCACTTCTTAACTGTGCGCACCAAAGAACTAGTGCGAATAAGATATATAATTACCAATAAATATTAAAATATAAATATATTATCAAGCCACCGTGCGTGTTCAGAGTCAGTGTTCAACAGTTACATCTATCTGTAAGACTTTAAGGCCACCACTCGGTTCTAGTGGTAGTGAATCTCATCGTAGCTTGCCTTGGTTTCTGCTGCGCTGCGGCCGAGTTCCCCCTCGCTGGCGCCGGCTCCAGTAGTGTCGCCCTCAACTCGCTCCAGACCGAGGCGTTCGAACCACTTGTACACCGACACCGAGCTGCCGGATGATCTCTCGGCACCAGGTCTTCCGAGCGCTTAGCAGGCAGTTGAAACAGTCATTCATTTCTGCGCAAGAGTTGACGCACAGATCAGGCGCACTACCACTTGTGTGCTGCTAGTCTTTGTCCCTTGACTGAAGACTGCCACTGCGTACCCGCTGCCGTTAATAAATGCGCTGTCTCTTTACAAGTGCGCGACTATCTTATGTAACTTAAATGTGAATCCACTTTAGGCACTTACAAAAAAGCACCTTGGACAATCATTTTTCATGAATGCCCTGCCATACTGAGTTTGAATCTGCATAATGACTTTCCTTTTACGCAAGCGTAACACCTCTAACGTAACTCATGTAAGAACACGTAAGCACATTAATCTCATCCAGGAAATTAAGTCCAATCTATAAAAGTCTCCACCACTACTATGAACGCTGACCAGCTCTACGACTCCAACCATAATCGTCACCAGCCATTAAGTCCAGAAGTATGTCTCCAACAAACTCTGCAGTTAACAGCAATGTCTTCCCAAAATGGCTAATTCCAATCTTGTCTTAGAATATTTCCAACCTCTTCCTCTTTCACTTCAGAAATATTCTGTCGCCTCAGGCTCGGTACTTATTCTATCACTTAATTACGACTTTGCATTTTGTTGCCCTACCTAGAGGTGTGTAGTTCCAGTGGTGTTCGGGTAGCGTGATGGCGTCTACAGAGTTGGAGCATCGGCAGGCGTAGTGATGTTCTCAATACGGCAGGCACCAGCGGATTCTATCTGTTATCTGGCCTCCAAGGGGTTTCTATACCTGAAGCACTGTCGATCGGCCCAGAAGAGAAAGTCCTAGAACACTCTTCTATGTGGTCGTGACAATGGCCGCCTTCTGGTATGACGTTATCCCTGGATGTTGACAATAGGAACTTTTTTTTCTTCTCCTTGGGACACTTCTTTTCTTAGCAGAACCACTGCTCCCCTGGCTGTAGACTGCTCACTTGGCATGCAAGCATTGCGAGTAGCAAACCCCACAGGCGTCGTGTTAGAGATCTTACTACATTATTACAAGTGCTAGAAGGAAAGGGCCGGCAAAATCACTAATCCAGCTTTTTCTGTAGTCCCCTACATTTTAGATTAAAGATTTTCTTCTATTTATTGGAACTTTGTCTGTAATTATCACTTTTAAGAAAGACATTTCAGTTACGGTATTTAGTTTGTTCATACAAACTATGTGTACGTAAAAAATTTTGTATTCTGCAAAAAATTTTTTGTCTTTCGGCACACACAAATTAAATGAATTTTTTTTTATTATTTTATTTATGTTAACATGTTCTGCAATTCATATGGTACACTTCATTACTGTAACCTACCGGAACATTACATGTTATTTTAAATTTTATACTGCATGATGATATTAAATTAGTCTTTTTAGAGTTTAAATAATATTGCTTTAAAATGGCTGCATCTTTATTTCTGCTACTAAACATATTTTTTTTAAGAATATTGAAGATTTTATGGAAAAAAAAAAGAACAATTTACAGGATGATTTTAAACCAAAATGTTATTTATGCCATTATTACTGTGGTTGTATACAATATTCTGCACATTTTATCATTTTATTTTATTATTAGTATTTATATATAGTTTCACATAATGTAATGACTTGTTGTAAGTATAAAGTATAATGTATTTCTGTATTTTGTGTTCTGAATTATATTTTTATATATTATATTTATGTATCATTTTATATATCCAACATGTATCATTTGTTGCAAAATCTATATATACATATGTATGTATGTGTGTGTGTGTAATATGTATTTGACGTGTATCATACCCCAGAAATGGGGTTAAACGATATGAAAATAAATGAATACAAAAATACTTATAAGACTTATGCTCTTATGTTATAAATTAGAAAACTCTGATATTATTATGAACATATATTTTTAACTATAAAGAATGAACTGCGACTTGACATACAAATGCTTCCTAAATGGGTTTCTTTAACAGTAATAATTCCTTCCAAGATAAGTGTGACTGCTATATCATTCAATCCCAAACCCAACATTGCAAGTTTTATTTGACAGTAAAACCAAGTAAGTTTGAGTTACATGTGGTTAAAGTCAGTTAAACATAAGTGTAGGTTAGGAGTAAATTTTTATACTTACTGTTACTTTTTTCTAATGGATCATAAACAATTTGTTCTTCACTGATTGCCATTTCTTCATATTCCTTTTTCTCAGCTACCTACATTTGGAATAGGAAAACACAGAAACATGACAGGAACCAACACTTATCACTCCTTGAATTACCATAATTTGTTTTTAGAAGGTAAAGTCATTAAGTCACAAACATATGATATGTTTTATGAGACTAATTTCATATTGACTAGGTAGCATTTACATGCATGGGAAACTGATACAAATGAATTTGTGCATAAATATTACGAGAGATATGTTTGGAAATAAAAATATTTTTGAAATGATACTCACTGTTGGTTATTTTTTAACTTTTTATGACCTACATAACGTGTTTAATTTTAAGTTTCACTCACAAAAATTACCAGAGAAATACTAGCATACACTGGAAGTTTGCTTCTACGAATAGTTTTTAAACCTAAAGTGGCTTTTTCACTCCTTATTTCTGTGACAATCGGCTATACAATCTTTACTGAGAGCTTCTGAGAGGAAAAAAATTTCTTTAATTTTTTAATTCAGATCCCTTTTTAATGTCTGGAAGTTTAGGAGCCAGACTCAAAATATAGGAGCCAGTCTTACAAGCTTCCGCTTGTTTAGATTATTTATCACACCTCACTCAGCAGACAAAAAAAAAACAGCAGAGTGCCAATGCAATGCTGTGCCCGCCATGCTTGTCTGTTCTCGGTTGCACTGTTGTCTAGTTTGACGTCATCCAGGGCTACGCCCTCCCGTAAGCCCGATGTGCCGTGTCCACTGCAGGCCCCTTCTCCTCCCACCATCACCCTCTGTTTCAAACTATGTGTGCGTGTGTTGGTCTGCCATGCTGGGGGCGTGTTATAGTGTCTGTACCATGCACCTCTAACATATATTACGTAATTTAATTAATATATTTGTTCTATTCCCTTTCAGCTCCAAGTGTATATGTCTTTCAGTTATCTTATGAGGACGGAGCAGTGCCATGCACAGCCCACTTCCGAACTAACCCGATGAGGGTAGGCAATATATTTGATTTTAAGAAATAGACAAGTAATCTTTTTGTAGTAAAATTTCTTAATAATGGATTGTAATTTGTTGTTAACTTCACAGGGGATTTTTTTTATATTACTTTTAACTCCCTAAGTTTGTGAGAGACCTTACGGTAATTCAGTAGCTTCCTGCTGCCACGACACTCTGACCACAGCCCGGTCTCTTCCGATCACCACCCGGGGTAGGACGCGTCTCAAGCACCTCATCGACTTCACCGTGAGTTTACCTGATCGTTTAGCATCCGCCATGTAAATTATTTTTTTTTTAAACCTTTTTGTTTCTCTCTTCGGGGCCTACTCCAGGTAGAAAGCTGTTTCACGTAATTATTTAAGTTCTCCGGAACATTTGAACTAAAACTACGAGATTTTTTATTGGTGAGGTCACGAGCGGTCCTGCTCCACATTATAGAAAAAATGGCAGCTGAACCACCTGCACTGAGAGATACTTCAGTCAGACATACCATATTGGTTTATCATTTTATTGTAGTAGCTGTTTTAAGGTGTTTTTCCTGCAAATTCATTATATCTCGCACACTTTAATATCACAGTATTACTGAGTAAAGAAACTGTGTATACGTGGTTTGTTTATGAACGTCATACCGTACTTTGTCTTCAGTCGTTCTAACGAAGCATCCAAAATCAGGAATCATGGGAAAAAGAACGTTTCGGACCGCTTGTCCTGGTGGAGTGTTCCTTCAGAAGTTTCTGACGGAAGCGAATTTTACCGTTTAAATTGCATGTGTGGGCACTATTGTATTATAGTGTCGGTCCGCAAAAGTACCTGAACAAGTGTGTAATAAATTATCGCAATCGTCTACCGTGAACACATTTTGTGCATGGTCCAGAGACAGCATCAGTTAGGGCGTAGTGGGAAAATTCGTTGGTCACAAATTTTAGTGACACCTACCAGATTTAGGCCTATTTACACTATCAGTCAAGTGTAATTTAATGTTTATTGTGCAGCCTAAAGTACAAGCTACTGTGTGCCAACTTTGTTTTTGTGCCCTGAGGCTAAAATTTATTAAAAACATACATACATTCAGACGAGCACTGACAGCCATAGGCCAGTAGTCCTGTGAGTAGTGTCTTTTGAACTACCGATTTGAACTAGTCATAAATTCTAAAGTAAAAACCCTGATATGTGTTATATAACTATAAAATTTATAAAGTGAAATATATAATCTTTTGGTGTAACTTGTGCCTAACGTATTTGGAGATATTAACTATTTTATTTTATTTTATTTGCCAAGTTTATTTCTCTGAATATGTTGCAGATTGGTCTTTGGTCAATATAAATAATATTTTTAAAATATCAGACAATAAAATTTTGCAATTATTTCAATATTTTACATTTGTTGTTATAGTATGTTTATCTACCCCTTGCACAGTCACATCGTACAGGTTACTTATTTCCATGTTCACAGTTTATTTTATTAATTGCCCAATCTTAAGTTCTGTGTGTTTCCTGTACTCTATACAGCCGCGGTTCCTAAAAGGTGTTCCTCCGAACCCAGGGGTTCCGTGAGTCAGGACGAATGTCATATAAAGCAGGCACTGTTATTGTCAACTTTCTTTGAAAGTGTTGGGGTTCCGCCAAAAGAAAAGCCAATCGTAGGGTTCCCTGGCCGAAAAAAAATTGGGAACCGCTGCTCTAAAGAGTATAATTGCAGAAATAATATTTCATAGAAGTGTGAACCAAGTGGTGCCAATTAAGATAGGGCATAGCTATTCTGTGTAAGGCATTATTTGACAGCCAGACTGTGGGGCTCATAGGGTGTTCAGTTTAAAATATTTGCTGAGTTATGAATAGCAGTAAAAATGTCACACAAGTGTTTAGATTAATGATCAGTGCTGTGACATTTTATACTAAAAAATAAAGTTCTGTTAACATTTGGTGACAAAATTAGTTTTATACCACAAACTCAAAATACAGATTGTGATAATCTACAGGAATAGCCATTCTACCAAATAATTAAAAAATAAAAAAAACCTGAAATAACGTGATATTATTGGCATAACATATGTTCAGTACTTGACAGAAAATTATAATTCACACATTTATCTTACCTCTGTTTTAACGTTAACAAACGTGAAACCACAAGTTGCCATGGATGAATCAGAGCTGGGAACAATGACACTTCCATTACTTGTATCTTCACGACTGCAGTCATCTTTATTAACAACACTATCATCTTCATACTTAAAGTCGTTCTGAACATTATTTTTAACTTCATGGCTATAATTATCTTCCTGAAAATCAATACAAAAAACCATTTAATAGTACTAAATTAAGAATTTTAAGGATATGGTTATTAATTCCACAACACTAGTGCCAAAGGGATGACCATGCAAGGCTACTACTCCATGAAGCTGATGGTCCACACCATATTGACGGCACCCAATACATTCGTTCACTTGTAGTGTTTGGATTGTGGAAACAGTCCATAAAGGACTGTATTTTATGGAAGTGAATGTGTTTAAGAACGAAAATCTCATTCATACTTATTGACCTTCATCAGACATGAACAAGAAAGATTTTACAAAGTTTTGGATGTTGCGAAGGTAAGGTAAAATGCAACATCAACTACACCATCTCCTAACTAGTGTAGCAGTAATAAAAAAATTTAAAGTACATGTTAGACTGTCCTAGCCAGAATGTTAGGCACAAACCAATTTTCTACGCACACAGTTTCACACATACACAGTACAAAAACAGCGTGACGAAGTGGACACACGTCAATCCCGGAGCAAGTTCAAGGAGTGGATGGAAGCATCCCACAACCCGACAACAAACAACTGAGAATAAAATACATAAACTTTCTCCTAAAGTTGAAATGAAAGTAACTCTTTAAGTGTCATTGATTTCATAGCTAAACAGTTCCAAATTAATTTTTTGACGTGACAACGTCTAATAAATCGATGAACGCCGGCTGCACGCACGAAAAAGTGTCCCACTACGGATGTTCCTGTTTGCTCATTGTACGCATGCGTGGCATCTCTCTTCCACTCGAATGGAACGACCATCGATTTGACTTTTCAATCATATTTTCGTCGTTTGAATTATTAATATTATGTAATTTAACGATCGTCCACCGATTTTCAGCACAATCTGTACGGTTATTTAAAAGTAATGTTGAATATTCAAATACGTTTTGAACCAACAATGGTGTTTTACAGTTACACATAATAATTCAAATTACAACCGGGATCTTTTGCTCAATGTTTTAAAAAATATTGTAACACCTTATAAATAAGTTTGGTGTATTTGGGATGCGTATTTGTTATAAAATAGAGTTATTAAAACGAAATAATATTATTCCCCTACCGTGAACAAAATTTTTATAAAGGTATATATAACATCTGAAACTATCAATTATCAAATTTGGCCTAGTGGCTGAGCGGTCAGCGGCGCTATCTTCTAATGGTAAGGTTGTCGGTTTGAATCCCGGCAGGTGCGAATTTTTTTTTTGAACTTGTAAAAATAAATACGGCGCACGTAACATTTCAAAAGTAATAAATATATTTGAATTAATGAATGCAAATAAAAGTAAATTTATTAATTAAATTGTACATTTCATTTCACTCCTTTGTATCCATACAAAAAAAGTGATAATTCAATAAAAATGATTCAATTTTATTCATAAAAGTATGGAGAGGTAGATTTTATCATACAAAAAATAGAAAAATTAAAAAAAAATTCTTCCTCAAAGAATATAATATTTTTAATGCCTAAATGGTTTGGTTGCAAAAACCTATTACGGCTCAGTCTCAGGCCGAATATGATATTTCCTTTTCTTCTGGATCAATCATTTCATCAATGTTTTGTTATGACGTCACGTTAAACTATCGTCCGTAAACCAACTTTACAGACAACCAATTTTGTTTTTATTTTGCACATTTGTTTTCCTTATATATTTCTTATCATTTTACAATCATAAGTTTTATAATTTCAAATTTTCTGATATAGACTATAGGTATATTTATTTTGCTTTCCTAATATTTATGCTTTTTTTTTCTTTCTTTAAACATTCATTACGTGTTGGTTTTTTAGTCCAAAAACATTTCTACTATGGCTTACAACACATTGTAACATTACAATATCAAGAAATATTCTTATTTCATTCTCTGTCGTTGCATGCCACTGAAAACTGCTAGAAAGTGGCTTAGTTTCACTTGTAAACATTGTTCAGCATTCAGATTTGTTTCTCTTTTATCAAACCAATAAAATTTTAGTAAAAAAAAAAACAGTACTGAAAACTACAGAATATCTGCAACAGGATCAATTTCAAATTTTATTTTCTATTTAGAAAGGATAATCTTGGCAGTGAAGGTGATGACCACATTTTGTAACTATTTAGGACACTGCCACGTATTAGCCAAAGCTCTGTCTGCATATAAATAATCCTCACTTATGCTAGAAAATTATAATTTGCTGCCAGAAACACTTGCGTCAATATCTTTACAATCACTGTCACTTTCCATTGTTTTTCACCCATATATTGCATTATTTACCAGAAAAAAAAACCTCTTTACAGAACTGAAACTTCAACAAACAAGACCAAAGATTTTTTGCACCAAACACTTTAATGGGAATTTATAAATTGACAGTGGGTGTACAGTGGCGGTAGGTATAGCAAGTTCAATAGTTGAAGAGTGAAGACATCAGTTTATTGCAATTCACATCTCACTAACATATTTTTATGAGAAAATTGAGAAAACAATGATCAAAAATTACTGTCAAGTTTTCTTTTATTTTGTACACGATTAGTCATTCAATAATACAGAAAGTATAAATATTACAGCACCACGACTATTCTTAAGCCAAAAATTAAGATGCATTCATCTATCCTTCAGCAAACAAAAATTAAATTTTCCCATTGCGAAGAAAGAACTTCAGTGCTGATATCTAGGAGCCATTTATTGTACCACATTGTAATGTAGGCGCTGCTTTACAGTTTTTCTTAATTAACTATGTCTTCAACAAAAGATATGCACAAATTATTTCTGGCAAAAAAATATTATACATGCTACCTCTTCATCCTGCCCAAAATATCTTGGGTAAATAATTGTTGGAAATATCTGGCACCCCAAAATATTTCAGGCAAATGTATTAATGGGTTAATGACAGCAAAATGTTTTATCACAAATAAAATACTATACCTGCCCCTCAAAGTAAAGCAGTTTGATTAGTGTTGTTTTTAAGAACGTAACAATGTCAATAAATTACGGCATGATTTGAAGTAGTGCCATCATAGATTCTAAGTGGTGCTGTTTTCTTTTACATGAATTTTTATTTCCATGTGCGCACAACGGCAATAGCACTAGCGTAGCATCACACGCAGTGCAATTATTCAACAAACAATAGTTTGCTCTTTCCTTGATAGCTTTCCGCTTCCTTCATTGCATATTTATCTCCCACAACACCCAGTGTTCAGCCAACGTTTATACCACGCCATCCCACATGTCAGCAGCACCTCTGGGGAGTAAAGCTAGGAAAGCTTTCAGGACTACTTGCCCGGATTACCCCGGTATTTTGGGTTATCCGTGCTTAAATGTAGTTTATTTATTAGTTTGTTACATTCTGAAGCTGTAGGAAAAAAAGATAATAAATACTAGTTTAAAAAACTAAAAAACACGCTTTATATAGAAAACCAAACTAAAAAATAGAAAATAAATTTTAATAAATTTGATTTAAGAATAGTGTAAAATTTTTAAATAAATATAAATTAATAATATTGTATACAAGAAAAAAATGTATTTTATTAAAAAAAAAAAGTGTGGGGTGCTTTTTAAGATATTATCGAAATGATAATCCTTCTACTCATGTAAGTCAATGAAATATTTATAACCATTGACACCATGCACCCCACTTTTTTTTTAAATAAAATACATTTTTTTCTTATATACACTATTATTAATTTATATTTATTAAAATTTTTTACACTATTCTTAAATCAAATTTATTAAAATTTATTTTCTATTTTTTAGTTTGGTTTTCTATATAAAGTGTTTTTTTAGTTTTTTAAACTATTATTTATTTCCTACTTTTTAGTTTGGTTTATTTATAATTTAAAGTGATACTTCTTTATCAACGTATGCAAGACATTTTATAACAATAAAAAACTTGATAGTTATTACATCAGTTTACTATTAAAGTAGGTTTTGAATAGATATTGGCTGCAGTTAAAATAAAATCGATAAATATTGTTTTATCTCAGAAGTGTCTCTAGATGTGGCTCATTTTTTTGTTTATTACATGACTTTGCTATTAAAGTGAATTTGAGTAGATATTGGCTGCTTCTAAAATATATATCCAATATAGCGTGTTGAAGGACTATAGTACTCAATAATTTCAATATCCTGCTATGAAAATCAATATTTTCGGGAAGTCATTGATGTTTATTCTAATTCAGCATATCTGATGGGTGACCATCCTTTGTTTGCAAATGTCTCACTAAAAGTTTTCTCCCATTTGTTCTAGTCGGATTCCACTGTAAGTTTCATTTGCATGCAGTTGTACCAAACTACACTGGAGTATTCTAAGAAATGTTTTAAAATTTCTATTTTCTTTTTGTCTTCTTTGATTAGGAAACGTTCACATTCTTTGTTAAAATCTTTAATCCACTGGTAAGCATTTGAGTTTCTGCCCGTGAATTTCTCAATCATGAAATCATTTGCAATTTTCCCTAAATTTTGAGTTTCAGATATAGTTTTTTTTCCTTCAAGAAATTTTTCTAACAATTTTTCCAATTTTTTATTTGATCCACTAGCTATAGATTTAGCACTTTTTTTCCCTTCAATTTCTTCCAGGTAAAAATCCTTAAACTGTAAGTTTTGCTCTCTATCCAAATATGTTTTTGATATATCATCTGTCAAACTTAGCCATATTTTCAGTGTTTTATGTATTTTATTTAATGATTTACTGACCTTGGCATAGTTTGGAGTATTTGTAACTGCTTGGTGTAGATTTGCAGGTTGGTGTTCGAGTGGAATTTGAAAAATCTGCCCATCAGGTGTAGCTAATGAGGTTATGCATATGGTGTTTGATTTCCCATCTGCTGTTGGTTTCACAGCAAAATCAAACCTCAATTTTTCCATGTTTCGTGAAATATTTGCAGAAAATGTTGTTTTATAATAATGTTTCACTCTTGGTTAATTGGTAAAATGAAACAAAGACGTAATTGTGTTTCTCTATTTAACGAAAGAAACAACATTTAAAACCCTTATTTCAGGTTTTTTTTCTTCATATTTTTACAATTATAGATAATATTCTCTTCAAGAAAGTATATTGCTCACAATAAACATAACCCATTCTCACTTTTCATTTAATTAAATGTCACAATATTTAGTAGGCTTTGTTTATATCGCGCCAAAGACAAACTGAAAGAAAAGAGTTCGCACATTGTAAAGAAAACCATTTTGCTCATGTGCGAACTCTTTCTTGTGAAATTATATAAATTGACAAAAATTTTATTTTGCAAATTGAATAATGGAATAATCTTATCAAATTAGTGTATAGTCATCGGTCCTCGATAAATCTACAAAGTTTGAATGAAATCTGGCCGTTTGAAGTGTGTCAAAATCGCACCCAAAGGAGTCGGTTACAAACATACAAATAAACATACAGGTGAAGCTAATATAAAGTGTGTAAAAATGGCATCGCTTTGGCGCACTTCTTCGCTTGCTGTTCTATATTTTTAACCACCTTGTTACTGTGTTGGTCAGACGCATCCCTCTGTGTTGCCCACCCCCTCAGTTGTAACATGTCACACTACAACCCAAGGGGGATGCCGCGACTGCTGTTTTATTCTTCAGTCTCAGTCTCACTTGCCGCCCGCCCAACGGCCCGACAGGCGCCCGGCGAGCGGCACGGCCGACTGGCTTTCCGATGGACGAAGGCACACAGAAAGAATCTAAAAACAAACTGGGCTGAATATTGTGTGTGCACAGTTTGCATTAACTTTATCTAGTCTGCTGTCGCAAATAACCGTGGACTAGCAACGCATGTGAAGGCAATCTTCACGTGTCTATCACGACAGGTTTCCATGATGCCAACAACACAGTGCTATTTATTTCCCACGCTTTAACCTGCGAAATTTTCATGACGAACACTGCAGCCACTTTCCTGTGTTAGGTCTGTGGAAAGCAAACCTCAAAGAAATGGTGTATTAAAATGCTTCTAATATATTCCTCCGACCTAGCACAAGTTTCTCTGCGTGCTAGTTTTATGAAAGGACAAGGAACTGAGAAGAAGAAAAAAGAGGGGTAGACAAATCAAATACAGGAAGAGAACAGGGAGGGGGAAGGGTGTGACTGCCACCTCTACAGCAGACAGAGAAATACCGCATGGCGACACAGTGCGTATTGTTTATGTTCCAATAAGTTGAGACAGTGCACAAAGACTTCACCTGTCAGAAGAATTCTACTGAAGACAAATATATGGTGCAATCCAAATTCAAGGGTGGCCCTTACAATGAAACGGATTATCTTTTTTTTTTTTACAAGATTTCAATTATCTTGGCTTCAGTACGTTTCAATTAACATTGATAATCTGGAGTTTACTGTATTTCGACATATATTAGTACTGTAAATAAATTTTAACAGAAGCAATGTCTTTATTAAAATATTAGTCAACAACACTCTTACCTGGTTGGAAAACTAAACATTTTGATTAATATACCCATTTATGGGAAAAAATTTATTTGGGTAGCACTGTTTTGGATCAGCGCTCTGTTTTCCTGGCAGAAATTACAGTGTTACTTCGAGGGGCGGGTGTACTATGTTTGTCAACTATAAACGAGTTGCTGCTCCTAGCATATATAACACATTTAAAAAATTAACTTTCACGTATGAAAAATCACTGGACATCACACACAACAGTTATATAGCCAAATATAGTTTAATTGCTCACATTGATTAAGGATATTAGCTATCCAAAATAGTTTTGGTTCTCACACGGACCAAACCTCCTGTGCCTAGGATGTTTTCTCCAAGGTTCTATTTTCCCCACCAATGCATTGCCATCGTTGCTCCAGTAACAAAGTTCACTACAATTCACCATTCAAGGATAGTAGAATATAGTAGATGTCATAGGAAACCAGTACGCCATGATCACAAGTAAAAAAGAAGAAGAAGAACAACAACAACAACAACAACAACAACAACAAAAACTTACCACCAGTTCGTTACTTTCTTGTTTAATGGTCGGGTAAACAGATCTGCCCGATCTTTCAAGTCCCGTACTCCAACACTCGTTGCTGAAAGCATCTTTGCTCTGGCCATCCATTATTTTTTTATAAATTGGAGCTCTTTTTTATATTTTTAGTAAAATGACAACTTTTTTTCATTTGAAGGAACACCTATGTAATGGAATCCAATTTAATTTCAACAATATAATATAAATAAAACAAAAATTAGATTAACTTATGCAGAACACATTTATCTTAATACTTGTAAAATAATAAAACAGCTTGAGTATAATTAATGATTATTTTACTATATAAAACAGCACACTATTTTTTTTTAAGCAGCATAAAGCAGGGTTGGCAAAAACCCAGGCTTTTGGAGAAAAAGACCATGTGGCCTTTTTGTGGGTTTTTTCAAGTGTTTAAAACCAGCTCCATCATCCTATCAGCCTTAAAAGTTAACGCTAGCTGTATAGCAAGCTGTAGCTAAATATTTAAAAATAAAAAAAATTGCAAACAAAGCACCATTTGGAAAATAATTCTACAATTTGCAATGAGAAATTATTTTACAAACAACAAAATATTTTTTGTAATCTATCTTTAGAAAACTATAGGCCACCTAACCAAAATGTGACAGGAAAGCTAATTATTTTTGCAAGTTATGATCACATTCCAAAAACTAGCTTCATGATAGGAAAATGAAATCATGCCCCACAACAAGCATAAGTATATAATTAAAGAACCATAATTATTTTGGCTGCCTGCCTATCAAACTATATTGCAGATCTTCATAGGAAATTATTTAATAAAAAAAATTAACAGTATGGGTTTTAGGTGCTTAACTGAAACAAAAATTAATTAGGGTCCTTTTAATGCTTCTGTATGATTTAATTTTTTTGTTTGTTATTTATATAGTTTCTTTATGACAACGTAAAAAAGGCTCAGAAATATTTTTTGTAAATAATATAAAAAGTAAAAAATACAATACATGGTATTTAAATTGTTAAAATATATTAAGTGCATTTTCATATTAATTGTTCTGCCACTATAGGATACAGTACCTACTTAAAGTTTTTTTAAAAGCGTGCTGCCAGTGAAAACAATGCACTGAAGTTGTGCTTTGTATGGATTTCAACAATGCAACACAATTTAAAATGTAATAATCAAATTAAAAATGTTTTGTTAATCTGCATAGATTAAAACAATACAACATTTAACATTTAAAATTATTAAAATTTAGTTTCATTGTTGAAATCCAAAGAAAAAGTTTTAAATACAACTTTAGACATAACTAAAAACTTAACCACTATATACAAAGTCAATGTTTGCAGCCAAACATAGAAATATAACAAGCAGAAACACGAACCCATACAATTATTTTATATAATTGATGTGCACAACATATTATAATTGTAAAACAAGGTGTACAGAATGATAAAAACTCAACGTATGTTTTTTTTCAAACCCTACAGTATGTACCATCCATTCTAAGGATTGATTTTTTTATAATTAGCTTACTCTCTAACACAATAAACCAGCTAATTTGAAATATTATTACTATTAGACCACATATATAGGTAAATTTAATTTGTTTGCCACATATAGACATTAGAAGAATATAAATTAATTATTTGATGAAAAATTTACTGAAATATCTGCCAGAACTCGATTCTAATGATTTTACAATTTTTACCTCAGGCTTATGCTGACTGTTATGTTATAACATTCACACTGTCAAAAGTATTGAATGTTCAGAAAAAAAACTAAAATATTAATTTGTCATTTTTAGTAAATTAATTTATACATAAAATTGAAAACACATATAAATTCAATTTTTAAGAGAGGCAGACGTGGTAATTAAAGTTATTAAATCTTCGCTTATTTTTACAAACAAGCTATAAGCTTTACCAAACTTATTTTACAGAAATATAAAAACAAAGTTTTCTTTGATCACATCCTATAATTTACAAATTCTTTGAAACAATCTTGTTAACAAGGCCTATTGTGCCAAAACATATAAAAATGTTTGTGACCACATCGTAAATGTTTGAAATAAACGTACTATTTGTCACAGCCACTCACAAAATACCGGATGATATTCAAGTTTTATCACAATAGAAACTACAGGGCATTTTTATAGAAAGCAATTACAAAAGCCATTTCCATTGTGCAAGTGTGAGAGCGTGCAGAACCTTAAAACATACAAGTTGATTGTGAGGAAACAGTTATATACTTATCAATATTTAGTAAACTTAGATTTGATATTTGACAACTCCATGGACATTTATTACTCTTACATTAACTAGCTAAGGTAATCAGGAATACAAAATCATTTCATAACAAAAATTGAACTAAAATATTTCATAGAACTTAAAAATACTTTGCGATGTATTTTTTTTTTAAACGATGTTTTGAAGTTTAGGGAGTGGTAACAACTGAACCATTGGCAACTATGTACCTTAATAAACGGAACCATAAAAAAAAACGTGGTTTGGTTGGTTAGGTTCTTCACAATGGCGAGTTTATTTTGCCACTGTGCACGGCTTAGTAAGCGAGAAACTAGGCTAGCCTCCTCCGCGTGACGTCAGCCAGACGCTTTGTTGGAGAGGAAACAAGAGCAGCAACCGTGAAGAGGCCGGCCTGCCATGAATGCACATACACACGCAGATGTAATTATCGGACGTCGCGACTTTTTATAAGACAGAAAAAAATTGGAAAACATGGTTTTCACACACTACACATGTCCCTAAATTTACCCTGAAGGAATGGTATCTTAATTCCTAATAGTTTGTGAAATAGAAAACTGAGCAGAAGTTAGCTCTATCCGGCCGCCCGGGACAGAGAGCTTATTGTTTACATCACTATACCAGTATCTGACGTTGTGGTTTCGTGGAGCGAACAGTAAATAAAAACAGAAAATATGTTTTTAAAGTACTAGAGACGTCCCTAAATTTACCCTGAAAATTTTGTTATCTTAATTCCACTGGTTCGTGAAACATGACAGTTTAAAGCTCACATTACAATACCTGTGCTTTCACACTATTGCCGCCAGTCATTGTTTACCCGTGATCGTGTATCTCTTTATTTGGCACAACTGTAGCCAACTATGGATGATTAAAAATATCCAAATTCTTCCATTTCATAATTGAAGTTCACCCCTGGATCCAGGAGGCGTGGACCTAATAAAGGACGTAATGAATTAAAACAGCAAGCATCATGTACCACAGGATCAAGCCAACAGAATAATGCCATCAGGATTTTTCAACGTACGTAACTAAATCAGCCAGCATCATGTACCACAGGATCAAGCCAATGGATCATGCCATCAGAATCAAGCGATCAGGATCAAGCCTTCAGGATTCAGGGATAAACTTCAATATATAAAATGGAAGAATTAGCATATTTTTAATTCTCCATAGTTGGCTACAATTATGTAGAAGTTTTGAGAGTAAAAACAGTCACACAAAAAAAAAAAAACAATTGACCAACGGATTTTGATGAAATTTTTTCTTGATGATAATTCTTGTTTTGATAAAGCATTTTGAACATATTGTATCAATATAAGTTACATCGTTCTCACAGGATACAACCTCTTTTTTTTCCTGTACTTAAAACCTTTTCCACAAATGTAGTCGCAGGCACACCAAGTATTCAATAAATCTTTAGGTTTTCGGTTTAAATGTTTCTCCTTAAAGTTTACATCAACAAATTTGTGCTTATTTGTAGTATGTTATTAATTTTACCAAAATAAATTTTAAGAAAGATGACTTTATTTTACGACAAATAATTTAGTCCGCGAAATATCAAAAATATGTATTTTGTGTCAAAATAATTATTTATTTTCATGTTCGGTTCTCGTACTAGTCATTGATTTTAATTGATAGTAAACTCTTCGGTGTTACGATTTGAATTATTGGTGGAAATAGTGGGCGCCACCACGTGAGTGGGCACATGGACCCGGCTTGATACTCTTGCTCAGGGTGTTACGTGACCCGTGTGCGGCGAGATATTAGCCCTCCTGATATTTAATTTCGCACCTATCCCTAACCGAGCCCGCTCTCAGTGTTGGGCACGCTTCTACTTAACCGCAGTGGGCTCTTAGGGCGTCCCACACGCCGCTGACTGGGTTAAGGACCCACGTGGCCCCCCCGAACACAAAGACACGTGACTCAATTAAGTTGGTTTTATTTACTTACACGTTACACGTCCTCATACAATCCGTCCTTTACACTGTTAAGAAAACGCCCGAGGCACAAATCGGTTTAGTTGAGGAGGCGGACCACACACATGGTCGCCTCAAATCCTTACTTAGAACACGGGTGTTTTTCCTAATATATATTAGTGAATTACCCAAACTTATTAAGAACAGCACAGTAACCTTGTTCGCAGATGACACAAGTCTATTAGTTGGAGGAAGTAGTTGTGAGTTGCTTAGACAAAAAATAGTTACAAATCTAACTACCTTGGAAAATTGTTTCCATATAAATAAACTGAAACTAAATGTAGAAAAAAAATTTTTTACAATTTAAAAAACACAGAAAGGAAGAACCTCAAATTCTAACAAGTTATAACAATACTGACATAGAAGATACAACTGTTGTAAAATTCTTAGGACTATATATAGACAAAAGACTGTCATGGTCAGAACATAATATATAAACAAACTTGAAAACAAACTTTCTTCAATCAGCTTTTTGTTAACGGCACTTAAATTATTGTTGGATTTGAACACAATGAAAAAAGTGTATTATGCTTATTTCCATTCTATAATGAAATATGGCATTGAATTTTGGGGTAGCTCCAAATATATAAATATAATTTTTTTAAAACAAAAAAAAAAAGCTTTACGCATAATAACTGGTGTAAGAAATAGAACCTCGTGCAAGCCTCTTTTTGTAACTCTGAAGATAAATACTGTTTACACAGAATACGCTATTCAGGTATTAAAACTTGTACATCAGAACATTGAAAGTTATATTAAAAATAAAAATTATCACGATTACAATACAAGAAATGCAGAAAAACTTAGAATAATTTAGTAGAAGCATGTTTTATATGGGCTTACAAATGTATAATAGATTACCTAAGCATGTAACTGCTGAAGTAAATTTGGAAAAATGCAACAAAAAATTTCATAATATGTTTGAAAATAAATGCTTTTATAGCATACAAGAAATATACGATTACGTGTAATTTTTTTAATTTTATTTATAAAAATAATGTTTGAATTATAGTCTTGTGTGTTTCAAGTAAAGCCTGAAACAATGTATCCTTTATGGTAAATAAGAGCTTTTAAGATTAACTTATCAATTTTTAACATTGAGGGCCTACCGGTGTTGCGTTTTATACTGATTGCGGAAATAGTGGGCGCCACCATGTGAGTGGGCACGTGGACCCGACTGGAAACTCTTACTCAGGGCATTACGTGGCCTGTGTGCGGCGAGATATTGGCCCTCCTGACTCCCGCGTCGACACCTGCACCTGTACCTAGCCCGCTCTCAGTGTCGGACACGCTCCTACCTAATCGCAGTGGGCTCTTAGGGCGTCCTACAAGCCGCTGACTGGAGGAAGGACCCACGTGGCCCCCAAACACAAAAACACATGACCTGTTTAAGTTGATTTATTTATACTTTACACGCTCTCTTACACTCCTCCCTTTACACGGTTGAAACGCCTGAGGCACGAATTGGTACAGATTGAGGAGGCGGACCACTTACGTGGCCACCCCAAAGCTTTTACGTAGAGAGAATGCTAAAAACTCCTGGGAGTTTAAAACTATTTAAGATACAGCCCCACCGACCGAGAGAGGCCCCGACGATAAGAATAAAGCAGTTTGGATTAATTAAATTTACAGAGCTACCTATCAGTGATCAACGGTGATGTCCTCGGGGTGTCTGCAGAGACGTCCGCTCTCGGCCGGCTAAAGAAGGAGACTGGGGCGAGCCAAGGCTTGCGGCGGGAAACATGGCGTCTTTCGTGCCGAACACAATTACCGTTATTATTTGTAAGACTGCGTGTCCCGGGTTATTAGAAAGAATAACATGAACCTCTTACAAAATTAATACATAAAAACCCACGCAGAGACCTTCTGTAATAATTACTTGTACATGGAAAACAGTTTAAATAAAGTTCTATTTTAGTTCCGTCGTATCCCGCTAGGGAGCGTCATTGGCCGTGCTTGCACTTACTTTACTAAAATTAACTATTTAAGAAACAAAAGAACACTCACTCGGCTGACCTGTCTTAACATTATTTAGGGGTTAAAATAAAAAGGCTTAATTTTGGTGTTTTAGTGGTACGAAGTACTAAAGCTAAGCGCCCTCTTGCGGCAGTTCGTGGCGCGCAATTCAAAAACCAACACGACTACGTACGTATCGGTATAAATGCCGGGCAGGATAGGGAGGGGAACGGAGGATGACTAGGCTCATGGGGCGAAGCCCCGGCTGACGTCAACATGTATATTGAATTGTGTTAGTTTTATCTACATTTTTTATATCATTATATATGTATTTCTACCTATGTATATGATATTGTCTATAAGTCATGTATATATTGTATATGTTTTAAGTGTTATTTACTTATTGTAATGTATATCAAACTGACAAGCCCTATATTCTGTGAACATACTGTTTAAAAATTGAATCTATTTGGTGCAAATAAAATAAATAAATACATAAATAAATAAATTAATTAATAAATAAATAAACCATATCACTTTAGTTTAGCCATAAATAAACTAGTACAAGATCAGCAGTACATGTTATTATACAATAAAAAACCCAAAACATTGATTCAACACAATTTTCGTTTTCATTTTTAGTCTAAATAAAATTATCTTAAATAATTTGTAAAGGATTAAAACGTTAGTACTATTATTTTACACTTAACTTAAATCCATTCACACATTTTGTTATTACGTGAATAATAAATAATAAACTGACTCCAGATGTTATGGTTTCAAAATCATACAAAAAAATTAATCGTATTTATTACTCTATACAGAAAATGAGAAATATATGTGGTGTGGTCCTGAACTTTTGTACATTTTTGAATCAATGTTTTACTTAAGACTTACTTAAGGTTTATTTATACATTTATTAATGAATCATTTTTTCTAGTTTTCCTTAGTACACAAGTGAATAAGGTAAGCACTGATTTGTAAACATTACAAATTCACATTTAATTCATTAACCATATGATCGTCAACAACAGATAAAAATTAATAAAAACCGATATAATTTCTTAACTAAAACGATATAAATATTTCTTACTCTGTCAGCGTTGCCAACGTGTACTCTCATGAAATCCCTAGAAAACACACAATTCCCCCCCAGATTTCAATAAACATCCCTAGATGGTAAAATACAGTAATAAAATTCAATCACATCTAAAAATGTTTAGTTATAGAATATAACATTGGTGAAAATCTAAACTATAAACCAAAAACCAAAACAACAGCTAATATTCATATGAAAATTACTAGCAAAATCTGTTAAACTTAGCCTGTTAATATCTCTAGTTAATTTATGATAATATTTACACTTATACATTTCACTATATACCTATGTATCATTAAAGCACAATATTAATCTTCACTGCTGCTGTGTTCATCGCCTTTAAACTCATACATGGACTTGCTGAACAATGCCTTATGTTCTTTTTCAAATTTGAATTCATGACAAGTTTCAATGTCTCTTTTTGCATGAAGCAAGCCAATCATCATCTTCGTGGAAAGTCTATTTCTACGATCCGACAGCAGAAGTTTGCAGGCCGAAAATACCCTCTCGACTGATGCACTTGAGTGTGGCAGAGCTAGAAGATTTTTGACGAAGGTTGTTAATTTTCTGAAAAGAGGATTTTCATCACCATAATTTATTTGTTGTACTCTTGCCCAGCATTCTTCTATTCTCAAATTTTTGCCAAACACGATTTCAGTTTTGCCTTGGTAGTCGCCATTCTTTATCTACTTCTTGGTAGAGGTGGGTCGAAAAGTATAAACCTGATACTTTTTCACTGATATGCGCCTGTATCAGGAACGGCAAACGAGTACACTTGAAAAGTATCAAGTAGGTACTTTAGTATCAGTTCAGAATTCGCCTGGAACAACACCACGGCCAATGTGCGCAGAACCCGATCGCAGATGACGGTCACTTGGGCGGAGCTTGTGAAAGGGGAGGGAGCAGGAACGACGAATAAGGGATAAAGAAGGGAAATAATGTAGGGGAGGAAGCGCAGGGGAAGGCGTTGAAGGAGAGGCGCAAAGCGAAATTGTTACGAGTCGTTTGGTTATTGTCCCACATCAAAGTACTCTCAGTGCGCAGTGCGTGCACAGTCTCGTTCAATAATAAAACTAATGAAATTTTAATATTAAAAAGTACATTAATACAAGATATAATATTTATATTTGTGCACCTAACAGCTATGAAAATGCAAATAAATTCTCAGTTGACACTAATAACAGATGTAATCAACATATGGACTTTTTTTTTCGAAAACAATTAGTAACTAGTGTTTTCATACATTAAAAGATTATGATTTTATCAAAAATTAAAAATAAAAAAAACAGATACATACATTAGTGAGCATACTATATCAATGTTTACGTTTCAAATGTTTCTTCATATTAGTCGATGATGATTTATAACTCAGTTTTTGTTTACACAAATTACAATTGCAAACTCATTTTTTTCCGTAAACAAATTCCACACAAATGAAGTCTTTTTCTTGCACTTATCCATTCCTTATTTCACTATAAAGATACTAACTACAAAGCATGACAGCCCGCAAAAACAATGTACATGGTGGTAATTAATACATGGCCAGAACGAACTGCAGTGAATGTTGAACTGATTGATACTGGCTGTATCAGGCGGGCATGAGAGTAACAGAGGTAGAGAATTACCGGGCGTGATGAATAATGTATCAGAAACGCCGATACCTTTTTACGCTGGTGATGATGGCACGGATGATGTGTACCCTGTAACGATAATGCTGATACCTTGTCGCTTCCTGGGACCGCTACTGCTCTGATACAAAAGTATCAGAGACTTGTAACTAGGTACATTACTGTATCAGTATCATGTTGGAACAGATACCGAAAATTGCTGTAACAACCCACCTCTACTTCTTGGTATTCATTCTCAGTAATAAGCTGAGGATACTGGGGGAAAATATTTGCGATGTTGGTAATTGCTTCATTAACATTTTCTGGTTTTAAAAATTCCAGTTGTTTTAAATTGCTCATGTTCTTGAAAGGAAATCTCTGATAAATTTGATGAACTCCTTCAATTAAAAATTCCAGGCATTTTAGCTTGAACTGATGTAAATCTTCTCTATTACAGGAAATGGTTTTGGCTTGACGTCGTCCGACCGAAGGCAACCCTAAAGCCCGACCTGCAATTGCCAGTAACCAACCCTGCTAACGGAACGCACCCCTAGCCATGGCCCACCCGAGTCAGGCGAGCACCGCGGAGCAAAGGTAGAATTAAAGCCCATGCCTTAATCGACCGGACAACACAATTCCAGTACGTTGTAAATTCAACATACATACATTAATGATCACATCACCTTTAACAACCCCGTGTAAAGGAAGTGCGACGTAGGAGTGCCAGGTCACCCATGTGTGGTTTTTTATTAATACATTTGTGAGTGCTCCCCTTGCAGCCTTCAGCCTAATTTAAATAAAGTAGTGTGTGACTTAATTTAAACCGCCCTAAATTTTCATGTATCTTTCGTCACTGGAGCAGTCATCAAGCAACGAACAGTCTCCAGTGTGACAGATTATTCAAACTTAATTAATGTAAACTTGTTAAATCCAATTTCCAAAATGTATATATGTATTAGGTTGGTTCTTAATTTTTAATGTGTGAATTTAGAGCCACTTACAATCTTTTGTTAATATAATATTTTACGAATAACAGAATTTAAGAAACCTTGGCGCGAGAGGATGCTCACCCCACCTCTCGCGCCAAGCCCAGATGCCAGTACAGAGCGACTCGTAGACCGGGACGGACTTGCGTCCAATGGGGAGCCTTCAACTATTGTCTACACTGATTTCATTCTGGTAATTATAGTCACGCTCCAAAACCTTTTTTTAATTAACTCCCCGTGTGCGCCCGGTCCTTTTACGGTGTAGGGCCTATCCCAGCCGCTTAAACGTAAAACTCCCCGCACAACGCATTACGCGGGGCAGTGCAGCATACGGCGCGGTCTGACTCCCGCCATAGAAGATATTGGGTTAATTGCCGAAGTGCACAGGCACCGGCCACATCTAGTTAAAGACTTTGAACTAATTTCATAGCGAGCCGCGGTCCACACAGGTGGGCCCGAGCATCGCCGCTCGCAATTTACGGGATTGGCCGACTCCAATCAAACTCTTCCCCTCAACCTTGACTGGCGTGAGGGCTTAACCTTAGTGATGGCACGTCAGAGCACCCAGTATAATCATAGTGTAATTTTGCCATCAGCCAGGGTTTAGGGTGCGATTCCCGCGGCGAGTCTAAGGAGCTGTACGTGAAAATTGGGGTGTATTCCGGGAGGGCGCCAGGCTAGCTCTGTCGTATAGTCGTGAGTGGGTCGATCGGCCCCAGCGTGTCCCCTAGACTCGGTGGCTTTACTTGGAATGTAGCGACGGCCGGGTTAATCCCTGCACCGTAGAAAAAAAACCGACCCGGAGTCGCGTGGGGAGTTGCGTTGAAAAAAGGTATTTGGTGATGACTATAGTTACCAGTCGTGAGGAATCAGAGACAAAACTTGAAGGCTCCCCATGGTACGTGCACGTTCGCTCCGGGCCGCGAGCTGATCAGAACTGCCTCAGGCGTTGCCGTGCGGAGGGGGGGGGGGGGGGGCACTCCCTCCATGCGCCAAGGTTACGCCGCTCATCTCATCTGGGTGGAGACTTGGCGAGGGGTGCGTTCCGCCAGCAGGAGCCAGTACTGCGGGCTGAGGCCGGGCTAATGGCCTTCGGTAGGTACGACGTCAAACGCCCCCCCCTGAAGAAGCCCGGCCTTGCACGCGATGAGGCTCTGCGGCGGTTTGCACCCCTAGCATGTCGTTGACTCCCCATCCTGGCGCCTGGGGTGGCTGCGGCTGGTGGGGCCGGCGCTCTGGACCTGATGGCTGCGGCTGGTGGGGCCACGTGGAGGCGTGATGAGGTAGGTGGTGGTGTGCAGTGTTGTGGTCGTGTGGTGGTGTGGTGTGGTGGCCTAGTTTTCACAGCATGTCCAGGTGGTTGGGGCTCTGGGCGGTCGCAGGTGGTAGTGCGTGTCCACCGGTGGTCGAGTTTCCTCCGTCGTGCCCTCAGGATTGCGGGGGCCGCGTTGGCCCCTCTGGGCCCTCCCGAGATCGTACTCGGCCAGGTACCCCGGGGGCCGCCTGTCCCTGGCGGATCTCATCACTTGGCGTGTGGGTGGTTCGTTGGGCGCTTCTGTTGAGTCGTGAGGCGTCTGAGTGGTGGTTGTGGTGTTGTTGTTGTGGTCTTCCGTCGGTGTTGTACGGCGGTTGCTCGTGTTGTGGTTGTTGGATGGCCCGCTAGAGTAAGGTTGCCTCCTTCATTCAGGTATACCCGGGGTTTCTCCTGCCTCGTCTTCGGGTTCCTCCACGACGGGTGTTGTGCCCTCAGGTAGGGTTGTCACCTCCTCCTCTGATGCGTGGGCGATCACTGGCCCAGCCGCACAGAGTTGTAGTTGTTGTCTGGCGGCGCCGAGTACCATGTCGTCGGGTTCGTTGATGACGGTGGCGGTGTCTCCCAATAGGCCCTCCGGATCGCTCAGTGAGACGTCAGTGATGGTCACCTGTCCATGGCGGGTCATCTGTCCTGGTTGGCGTGATGTTGTCATCTCGTGCGTGGGATCTTGTGCGTCACTTGGTGTTTCCAGGTCGTCGAAGGCCTCTTCATGCTCTCCGGTAGCCGGTTCGGGCTCGTCTGCTATCGGTTGTTCATCGTCGTGCATGTCGTCGTGTGTCTCGTCGTAGTCGGGTTCTTCCGGCATCAGCTCACCCGGTGTCGTGGCCAGTCGTAGATCATCGAGGTGGATCTTCCGGATGCGCCACCCCCCGAGTCTGACCAAATATGCGGTCCTGCCCACGCGTCTCTGGATTTTGTAAGGCCCGCTCCAGCGCGGTGCCAATCCGGCGCAGTAGTTGCAGGGGGCTGTAGACAGCGGGTGGACCCGGGTGTAGACTTGGTCTTCCGCTTGGTCTAGGGGTGGCTCCCGCGTGGTCTTGGGGGTGATATTCTGCAAGTAGGTCATTTTTCGTCGTCGTGCATCTTCATACATGTCTGTCCTGCGCTGGTCGCGTTCCTCCGTCCCATCTCCATCATGCAGCGTCCCGTGGGTGGCCCATTCGCCTGGGAGGTGCAGATTACTCCCTTGCACCATCTCGGCGGGCGTGTGGCTGGTGGCTGCATTCACACGACGGCGGATGCAGAACAGGGCATCGGCGAGGTGTTGGTCCCACTTCGAGTGGTCGTCAGTCAGTCGGAGTCGGAGTTGGATCTTCAAGTCCTGGTTCCTGCGCTAGGTGGGGTTGGCTCTGGGATGGTAAGCTGGGGTTGTGTGGTGCTGGATATGCACCTGCGCGCACCAGTCATGCCATTGCTTGCCGATGAACTGGCTGCCAATATCGGTCAAGGCCGACTGTCGGTAGCCCCACCGAGGCAGGAACTCCTGCGTCATGAGGTGGATGATGTTGCGGACACCCTGGCATTGCTGCACGGATATGCCTCTGTCCACCTTGTGAACATATCCATCACGACGAGTATGAACCTCTTACCTCTGGGTGACCTGGGGTAGGGCCCCATCAGGTCGAGTGCGATGGTCTGTAAGGCGTGGGTCGGTTGTCGTGGGTGCTGTTGCTGCTCCCCGTCGCGTCGGTGTGACTTGCGGACATGGCAGATATGCACTCCCGGACGTACTCCCTCACATCCCGCGCCACGCCGGGCCAATGGTAGTGTTGGGAGACAGTGTGTCGTGTCTGGTCCGTACCAGGGTGTCCTGCCAGGTCGTGGTCGTGGTAGAACCTCAAGACGGCCTCGCGCGCCTCGGGAGGCACGTAGGTCTTCCACGACCCAGCCGCTCCAAGTGCTCGGTGCAATATCTGGCCGTCCTGGTCTCTCCACATCGGGTGTAGTTCGTCTCCGGCTTGTTGTCGTCGTCGGGTCATTTCGGTTGATTGACATTGAGCGGTCATGACCCGTTGGTCGAAGTCAGTTGCGGTATCAGGTGGTGGGTCGGTTTGGTTGGCGTCGGTCATGATCCGTAAACAGGTGTTTAGTGGCGAGAGGTGTTCGGTGTTGGGACCGGGCGGCAGCATGTCCTCCCACTACTCCACATCGATGACCTCGTGTTGGTCGCTTGGTTGCCGCGACAGGGCATCTGGCAGCTGGTTTTCTCGCCCTGGCATGTGCTCCACCACGAAGTCGAAGGACTGGAGGAGTATAGTAGGGCCGCGACGTCTTGGCGGGTCGACTCCCTAGAGCTCAGCGACCTTGTAATCGACACGTACCGCCTTGTCTGCTCCGCTGATAGCAACGGCCTGGAAGTCTCCATGCCGTTCCGAAAACATTGGTCGAGAACAATCTCACGTACGGTGCAACACAGCGCAGACGTTAATGATACAGAGATGCGATAATGCTTTACGGTAATTTATTATTTAAAGGTAGTGCACCATTTGCTCGACTGGGCAGCTTAGTTAAACATAGTTAAACATAGCTATACAATTCTTTAAAGTTAAGAACTAAATTTGTAATTGTGGGTTGCTGTAGGAAACACAATTAATTAAGACTTGCATGTAACTCCCTCGCTGATGCTTACTTTTCCATTTGGTTTGGCTGAAATGTGAAGACGATCGACATGACACTTTCACGCACTTCAAGAACCTTAACACGGGTTGGTATTTTTTCCATAACAGCACTCTGAAAGAACCATTTTAGTAATTTCGAGGGGTCCGAAAACCATATTTATAACAAACCATCCTCGCGTATTTTATAGTCTCCTGTTGTTGTGCTTGCTTTATAAACAAGAGAGGCTCCAGGAAGGAAACCCTGCCTAGAACCAACGCTTAAAACTATCAGCCTGTGCGCTGCATTTCCTGTTGCCATTACCTACACCTTCAACGTCACCTTTCTTTTGCCAACATTTCTGAAAGGTTAAATTAGTGTCAACCCAGGATTTATCCATGTCAAATATATTCTTCCCAGTCTCCCTGCACTGTTTCATCTGAGTCAGCTACCGTTATCGCCAAGCAACAACGTCAGATCTTTCGAGAAGAAGCATTCGCTTATTTTGGCTTCTTCTCCACACAAAACCCATTTCTTTGAGTATTTTACGCAGCGATGTCTTTCCCTAACTCCATCCGAATTTTTTCTTTCAAAACTGGCAGTAGTTTCCTTGTCGTTTTTTTACTGCATAAAATTCGTGGCTAGTGTCTCTGATCACTCTTCTATCAAAGTCATCAACTGACAACAAACGTTTCCCAGGTTTTTTTTTGGCTTGAAATGAATAATTAAACATGAGAGGCTGTTTAACGGTCAAATAAAGGAGTGATATATATATGTAAATATAAACATATAAATTGTAAATAAATAATGTATTAATATAATATACATTAATATATATCATAAAATCATATATATCATAAAATATATAATGCAATATATAAAGTATATAATGTAATATAATATTATGTAATATAATGCAATATAATGTGTAGCAATATCGGCTACACTTGTAGATAAAAAATATTCTAACAAGCGGTGCAGAAAGTTTGGAAAATTGCCAAATGCAAAACAAACAAACCGCGGGTGAAATTACGGGGAATGCGTTGAAAAACTTATAATGTTGTTGTTTGTTTTTTATTTGGCGTCTCTCTGTTGTGTTTTCGGATGCGCGAAACTGATCTTTGGCTTATACCTGTGTATCGCGCAGCTCTTTCGGTTGCATTTGTTAGAGGTACTAGCGGACATATGTTGGCAGCTTCTTCATCACAACACTGGATTACACTACTTCTAATTTCCCTCTCCCCACTATGTATTACTTTATTGTATCTTGAACGTCCTGCGTCGGGCTCCATTGTTCACTTCAGACTGAGAGCGTGGCGCCTGATGTTTTTGCTATGAACCGCATAGCGGCTGATATGCGCGCGCAGCTGCTTCCCCTCTCATTTACTCTTCCCCGCTTCCCCGCAAAACGACACGCCAAGACGTCGCGGCCCTACAGTAATGCCCACTGTATGAGTTTCCCTTTTCTGCCCTGCATTGTCTGGAGCCAGGTGAGGCAGCGGTTGTTGGTCCGGAGAGTAAAGGCCCAGCCCTCGAGGTGCGTCCGGTACTTTTTTACTGCCCAGATCACCGCCAAACACTCCTGCTCATTGCTGTGGTACCTACGCTCAGCAGGCCCGAAGTTCGCGCTGGCGTACTCCACTACATGCTTGTCTCGTAGGTGGTCAACTTGAAACAGGATGGCGCCTACCCCTAAGGTGCTGGCATCTGTCTGCAGGATGATTGGGCATTCGGGGTCAATACGTGCAAGGGTGTGGCAGCGAGTGAACGCGCTCTTCACCTCCTCGAATGCGCGTTGCACATCGCTGCTCCAGTGGTAGCGCCTATGCGGTGACAGCAGGTCGGTGAGGGGTGCGATTACGCGGGAGAAATCGGGTATGTATACCCTCAGCCAATTGATCAGACCGATAAACCTTTGGAGCTGCTTCCTCGTACGTGGAGCCTCCGTGGTCTCGATCTTCTGGAGATGGCCAGTCTGAGGCTGGCTCCCCTCCGCATTGACGCGGTGCCCCAGGAATTCCACCTCCTCGGTACCCAGGTGGCATTTAGCGGGGTTCGCGGTCAGGTGGTGGGTAGCGAGTCTCTCGAGCACGAGTGCTAGGTGGCGGCAGTGGTCCTCCCATGTCTCCGAGAAGACGATAACGTCGTCTAGATACGCGAGGGCGAACTGGCCGAGGTACCCTTCTAGCACCCGCGTCATCATTGCTTGGAATGTCGCTGGTGCACACTTGAGCCCGAAAGGCATGGCCCTGTACTGGAATCGCCTGCCATCAGGGACAGTGAAGGCGGTTTTCTCCCGGTCTTGGTGTTTGATTGGTACTTGCCAGTACCCCGACTTCAGATCTAGCGTGCTGAACACGCGGGCCCTCCCGAGGCCGGATACCGCCGTCTCGACACTGATCTGCGGGGGTGGTGCGCTGATGGTTACGGCATTGAGGGGGCGAAAATCAGTACAAATATGCAGGGTACCGTCCCTTTTGGGGGCCAGAACGATACACGCGTTGTAGGGGCTGTTGGAGGGTTCGATCACCCCACTGTGCAGCATTTCAGTGACCTGCTCCAGTATGATCCTCTGCTCCTTGTAACCATAACCCCGGGGTGATTCATAGATGGGTTGGTCGGTGGTGGTCGGGATGGAGTGCTCGACTACAGTGGTGCGCCTCGTCGTTCGTGCAGGACTTTGTTGATGGCGCTACGGAACTCCGGTGGTACATCGTGGTGGAAGTCGTCTAGGGTTAAGGTTGGGCCTGATGGGCTAGGTGTTCGACCCACCGCATACACAACGAATCTCTCAGTTCGCCCCACATTGATTTTAGCTGGCCCCATCTCCAACACGTCATCGTGTTCTGCCAGCCAGGGTTGCCCTAACACAAGCTCTTCCCCCAAGTCCCCCACAACAACAGCAGTCACTGGTGTAGTTAGCTCCCGAAGGCTTACCTTCACATCCGCGTGTCCCATCATCCGGCTGGCGTGGGTGGTGGTTGCCAGCCGGAGCTTGCCCTGGTGTGGGCGGAAGGTGCCGGGAGGTACCAGCAAGGGGTGGATGAACACCTGGCTCGCCCCCGTGTCGATGAGGGCGAGGGTCGGGTGTCCATTCACCTCGACGGGTACGCGGAGCAGGTGGTCGCTGGGTTGTGCGAGTTGTCCCATCCTGGGGGGTTGTTGTAACTGGATTGGTCCGCTGTGGCCGGGCTGTTGGGCGTGGTGTATGTCGGCGCGGTGAGTGCGCTCGGCGGTTCAGCGTGGTGTGGTGCTGGGGTCGCCGGGTCCTGTCGTGAGTGTCGTGATGGGTTCTGACATGGTTGGTATACCTGGTGGTCTTCGGTAGCGAGTTGTTGTGGTAGGCGGCGCTTGTCGTGGCTCGTTGTGGTTGTCACCGGCGCTCATGTGGCATATGTCGGCATGGTGGATGCACTCGGTGGTTGAACGTGGTGTGGCGCTGGGTTCATCGCGTCCTGTCGTGAGTGTCATGGTGGGTGGTTCACGTCGTGCTGCCCTTGTCGCGAGTGGGTTTGCCGTGGTCGTGGCATCACCTGGTTCGCGTGTCGGTATTGCGGGCGGGGGGCTCCATCTGTGTCCCCCCCTTACTCGATTCCCGTCAGCTCTTGGTCGTGCGAGGTGGTGGGTGGCCGGTAGGCGGGTTGTGTCGTGCGCCGGGCGTTTGCCCCTCTAGGACAGTGGCTGTGCCAGTGGTACGTGCCCTGGGAGCATCCTAACCTGCACTGCGGTGATTGATAACTCGTGCTGGCTTCTGGCCGCGTCAGGCCGTCGGTGCCTAGCATTCTTGGCTCCCTGAGGTTGGGGCCCCTCTGTTGTGGTTGGGGTGGTGGTGCCTGGATTGCTAGCAGGTGTCGGCGGTTGGGTGGGCTGCGTTCTCGCTCGGGGCCACGTGCGCTCCTTCCCCACATCCTCTGAATATTTTGCTCCGTCGCCACCGCGAGTTGCACGTATTCCATGACGGTGTTTACGTGGGTGACGCGCATGAACGGCTGGAGCTCGTCCCTCAACAGTAGGGTGATGGTGGGGAGTGCTCTGGTGGGCTCTGCGAGTGGTGCTATGCGCTTGAAGAGCTGTAGCTTGTGTGCCATGAAGTTATCAACGGGTTCGCCGTCTCGCTGTGTGTTCCCGTAGAATTGTGCGGTGCATTGCACCATCGTCGCGCCTGCATCGAACCGTTGGCTAAAGGCCTCCGCGAACTCCTGCCACTCCATATCGAAGCGGCCCCATAGGCGCCACCATGTCAGGGCACTTCCCCACAGCTGTTCGCTGGTCCGCTCGGGCCACTCGTCGATTGGGGTTCTGCTTCGCGTGAGTCGAATTTCGCACTGGTGGAGGTATGCGCGAGGGTCCTCGTGAGGCGCACCACTGAATTCGGGTAACTTTGATGATTATAGGGCGGTTCGCACCGACTCCATGCGCGTGTTGGTGGGTCGTGTTGCTATGTCGTGCCCAATCGATTGTGCTGTGGTTTGGTATGGGGGCATGCCATAACATGTGTTTGTCTTGTTCCCGGTGACTGGCACTGTCAGTGTGGGTTGTGGTGGTATTGTTTACCCTGTCTCTAATTTTTCCTTCCAAATCTTCTCCCAGTCTATGTTCCACTGTTCGTGGTTCGCTTGGTTGGTTGGTGACGTGGTATTGGTTTGCGCTGCACATTGGCATGTGCTTTGCCAAGGCAGTGAGCCTGTCAGCAAGTCGGCGGTTCTCGGTTGCTTGCAGTGTGCGCATGTCCCATTGGATGTTTGGTGAAACATAGTTGTATTGCCACTCTTGGTGCTTTGGACAGCTGTTATCGTTACGTGCCACGTGCGCCTTAGCGGGTCCGCGGGCTGGGTGCCCGGACAACCGCACAAAGCGGAGATCGCGATTGGGAGGGTGGGTTGGTTGCGCGCGCCACTCCAGTGACCGGGAGAAGGGGGTGGTGTGGACACCTGTGTGAAGGTAGGGGCGAGAGCGCCCAGACTGCCGCACAAAGCGGAGGACCGAACAGGTGAGGTGGAGGAGGGGGAGTGCGGATAGCGATGCGCAGCGGCGGCCGAGAGCGCCCAGACAGCCGCACAAAGTGGTGGTCAAGAATGGTCGCGGCAGAGGAGGGGATGCGGATGGGCGTGCCAAGCGACGGCCGAGTGCACCCAGGCAGCCGCACAAAGCGGAGGTGAAAAACGGTCATTGCACTATTTGCCACACGCAGGGGTGCCATTTGCCATTAGCCGGGGTTTCGGGTGCGATTCCCGCGGCGAGTCTAAGGAGCTGTACGTGAAAATTGGGGTGTTTTCTGGGAGGGCGCCAGGCCAGCTCTGTCGTCTAGCCGTGAGTGGGTCGATCGGCCCCAGCGTGTCCCCTAGACTCGGTGGCTTTACTTGGAAAGTAGCGACGGCCGGGTTAATCCCTGCACCGTAGAAAAAAAACCGACCCGGAGTCGCGTGGGGAGTTGCATTGAAAAAGGTATTTGGTGATGACTATAGTTACCAGTCGTGAGAAATCAGAGACAAAACTTGAAGGCTCCCCTCGGTACGTGCACGTCCGCTCCGGGCCGCGAGCTGATCAGAACTGCCTCAGGCGTTGGCGTGCAGAGGGGGGGACACTCCCTCCATGCGCCAAGGTTACGCCGCTCATCTCATCTGGGTGGAGACTTGGCGAGGGGTGCGTTCCGCCAGCAGGAGCCAGTACTGCGGGCTGAGGCCGGGCTAATGGCCTTTGGTCGGTATGACATCAATTTGTGTAGGAAAAATGGTGTACTGTAACTGCAAGTGTAATTGCCATTGTTAATTTAACATCCACTCCGCACACTCCGTGCGCGACGTGTATATGACAGTGCAAATCAGACTCGTGTATGTTCTTTGTGAACCTCTCCCAATCCAGTTAGCGATCAGTGTGCTATGCTGTGTAGGGCCAGTAGTGCATCGGTAATCAGGGACCCCTAACATCACGACCACCACCGCCGTTCCTAGTGGGCCACGCAGGGGCATTCGTACCCAACGACCCAACTCGTGGTTAACCACCGAGTCAGCCTGGCGCCCTCCCGAACACGTTTCACGTAAAAAACCAGCCTTCCCGCTAGGAACTATGCTGGATCTCGAACACGAGAACCCGGGGCGACAGCAGGCCGAAACTATTGCAGTAACTTTTGCTCCTAAATAAAGATCATCTAATGGAAGATAGTTTGCAGGACTCCTGTACTAAATTTCTTCAACCGTACTATGTATCAAATAATCTGGTTTTATGTAACAGTCAAGGATGTTTTTATAAAGTGCTAAAATTCTGCTATACAGCAGATATAATTTGGGTTTCTCGTTTTGCATTTCCTTATTAAGGTCTGTCATGTCCTGCAATTGGCCTCGGACCCTTGTGCAAGTGCGACATGCTCCCCTCTGAAACCAACATGGCCGCCTCCCAAAGAAAGCAGTATTCTACAGGCTTCTCTACACAAGCCTTGGGGTATAGGCGACGAGTGGTGCCGCAACCCAAACATAGATGGCATCAAGAATTATTGACATTTATTACAGTGCATATGTATTTTATAATTAATGTACAATGTAAGATGCTTGTCAGTGCTAATGTATATCGCTTGTATCAGTAACCATTGTATGGAGGAGTTGAATTTAAGCTAGGTAGAAATTTACCCAGCTAGGTCGGTGGTCGTCTACCGGGGCGCGCGCATCCCTCCTGTGGACTGTTGACTAGGCAACCAAAGGCTGGTATTACCTAGCGCTACCGACTGTGTCCTGCGGGTGGTGGTCACAGGAGCCCAGCTCGAGAGTTGCAATCTCGCTAGGGTGACTGTGAATAACCACTAGCAGTCCACAGACCAATGTCTGGCCTGTGGGGTCGTTATCACAGCAATCGGGGTGAAAGGTAACCTGAATATAACTCTGCGCGTGGCAGAGAGCAGTTCCGTCGGCGAAGGCACCACAGGGGAGCTCGATGTACCATAGTAGCGAAATGTAGACAAACTGCAGGCTGGAACTTGCGGAGCTGTGGACTGCCGCGTGCGAAACGGAACTGAACAGCATCGGAACTCTGAAGGAAGAGATGACGGCGCCTTTAAGTTGAGGCCCTGTTGGAGCCAGTGGTAGCCTGGGCTGCACGACATTCAACCGACCCGGGAATTTGGGGGGTAAGAGGGTCCGACTCGCAAGATACTTCATTCGCCTGAACGACTTACCCCCACCCTGGCTTGAAAGGTAGGAAGATTAAGATGGCGCAATGTCAGGCTGCCTTTCGCTCCGTGCGCCCGCAGTTCGAGCCGGTTTACTGGCTCGTCTGCCCACTTCTGTTTTAACTGTGGCTGCCTGGGCAGCTGGGCTGGGCTGACGAGTGAAGTCGCCCGCCCCTGGGGGTGCATGCGCCCCTGGTTAATAATAACCCAGGAGTTCCCAACACTTAAATGCGGGCCGCAAGGCCCAAGCACCCAACTCCAGCATGGTTGATTTTTCAGCCCCTCCAACTCTTCTTACCTGGACCCTTCTTCCCTCTTGTCCAGTAGTTACCTGCTTGCATAATGCATGATAATTGATCCCCGCATGACCCGGCCCAGGGTTTTCCCTGTGTCTATGCAGTGTCACATTAGCTAGCTTTTAAGCTAGGCGACCAATGGGGCGTCAGTCATGGCACCAATTGCAGCCATGGCTGTACAGTAAACCCCAATAGCACACGATGCACGCACCCTTGTCCTGCATGGTTAAAAACCTGCATGGTAGAGTGTATAGGCTTCGGCCTGAAACACACTGAGGTCCTCCCCTAACCTGGACCATCCCCTACACACTTAGAATTAACTTAGGCTAGGGAAAAAAAAATCCTAGCCAGAAGTCCCTACCCCAGAGAAATCTGGGGGAAATAAAGCAGGAATTTGGAATTTGGAATTTGGCTTATTGCTTTCTGCTCGCCTCTCCTCTCCCCTCTCTCTCACTCTCTCTCTTCCTTCCTCTGGAGCGGCCTTCGGGAGCTCGCTCTAGACGCCCTTCCCCTGGAGTGGCCCTTGGGAGCCCGCTCTAGGATTCCTACCTCTCCACCCCTTGGAGTGGCCTTCGGGAGCTCGCTCTAGGGCTCCGACTGATACCCCTTCCTCGTTCCTTACCGGACCCCTCCCCTCCATAGCCACTCTCAGTATTGGGCACTACCCGCCTGCAGGAGCTGTTCGGCGACAACGTGTGAGCGCACTATGCCCAGGGGGGTCTTTCACCCACCTCATACCACTCCAGCCCTGGACCCTGTTGCCGGGACACGTCAGGTCTTCAAAATATTATTAAATAAACTCTAAAAACTGAAGGTAAAGTTTGCAAATCGTATTTCTAAGTAAAATTAAAATGTTTTGAGCAGCTGGAATTTGTTCCGAAAGAACAGCATCTTGAAAGAACAAAATTAAAGCCTGATACTGCTCTAGTATCCTCTTTACCACAGGGAGTAATGAGAGCCACCGTGTCTGTGCTGGATGAAGTAATTTATGTGGCTCTGTACCAACAAATTCTTGGTATTCGCGAAGCACTGTAAAACATTTAGGGCTGCAATAGAAATAGTTGTAGATGTCTCGCGTAAGTTGTTCAACAAAATCTGGCAGTTTCTGGCATGCCTTTGAGGCACAAAGGTGGAACGAATGACAAATGCATTTCATAATAAATAATCCATGTATCATTTCCTTGAGGCGAGAAGACAAAGAATTATTAGCTCCCATAATTACATTTGCTCCATCTCCAGCCATCCCCACTAAATTATCCTTTAGTTCGATTCCAGCTTCCTGAAATGATTGGATAACCGTATCAAACAGTACTTCAGATGTAGCACTACCCACATCAGTGATGCTGCAAAACATTTCATGCACTTTAAAGTTATCACCTACTGTCCTAACTACAATGCAAAATTGCTTTCTTCCAACACTGTCAGAGGCTTCATCAACCAAGATTGAAAATTTGTTAACCTTCAGCTTTTCACACAGATCCTCAAAGGATTTCCGCCCAATCACATTTTTGACAAGTGCTGTACATTTTGTATCACTACATGTAATGCCTCTAGCGATAACTGAATCAGGACCTATTTTTGGTATGAGTTTAGACAAGTGTGATGCAGCATTAAATGGTATATTGTGCTCAGCTATGAATGCTGCTATTAGCAACTCGGCACTTTTCACTTTATCTTCATGGCTAGAACTAGTAGCCACGGTCAAAAGTTTATCTAATTTCGGTTGAATCTTAACAGATCGAACAGAGCTCATGTGCTTATTGGTTTTGAAATGTTTTTTGATTTCTGATTTTCCACCCTTTGCATTGGTCTGGCAAGCTTTACATCGAAAAAACATTGGCCCTTTATTGCTGCCTGTTAACCATCAATTAAAAGCAGGTTAATTTTCCCAGGACAATAGATATTTCTGACTGTAGCTAAGTCTTTTCTTTTTGGGTGGAGTGGTAAGAATGGGATGTTCTCCCTCTCTTTCGTTGCTGTTACCACTCATTTTTTATAGGACATATCCCGCAGGGGAAAAAAAAATGTAATCTATAATACAGATGATCACATTAAAATGATTAAATTATTTAAAAAAAAGTATGTTAGTTGACACAAAAGCATTTACACTTCCTACAACTAAACATTGAAATGAACTAAGGAAATATTGCAGTTTGTCTTATACTTTAATAATATTGCAATCAAGAAATAGTATCTGTACTTCAAAGGGAAGGGAATATAACTTTTACGAACTACTGCAAAATTTTGAAGGCTTACTAAAATATTTGCTGGCTATCAAAAATAATTTTAAAATTAGGTGTTTTATCCTGGAAATATAATGCAGTTCTATGCCGGAATACTAGTCAATTTTTTATCATGGACTTGTAATGACTACGTCATGAACTTTGAATTCGGCGCGGTGTAGTTGTCACCCCTCCTACCCATTCCCCTTCCTCTCCCCTTTAGATACGTCACGATTCCTTCTACTTCCAACTGGTAATTGATCCCCCACCCTTCAGGTTTACTGCGCTTGCGCGGTTCCCCTTCTGGGGCGCTGTACCTATTCGAGGATTTTCGGCGCTGGGTCACCATTCCTGTTCAGCTGTAGCTACCGACAGGGTCGGGTCATTTTGCATTTTAGCAGCATGTAGTTCCTTTTGTAACTCTTTAAGTCAGTTAGGGGTACGGTGCTGGCGAGCTCTCGACATGGTAAGCTTCTTCGCAGAACTTGGGTTTGTGTGCTTGGGCACCAACAGGTTGTGGCCCTGTTATTAACGTCATGTGATCGTTATGTAGCCTTTTGAAATTTGTTCTAAATTATTTGTTTCGGCTTGCCACTTGGAAATTACGTTTGAAATTCTGCAGTAGGGTAACCATGTCAAGTAGTCTCGTAGTACGTACGGTTTTGTGGTTAAATAACTTTTCAATTCTTTTCTCTTTTTTTTTTTTTTTTTTTTTGGTTGTAACTGTATTTGGCTTTGCCGGTTCTGTATTGTTCTCTGGTCTACGTTAATAGTTTAAGCCGTCTGAGGCATGATGCGCTGTATCTATTTGACTCTTTCTCTTTTTGTCATCACAGCTGGCTAGCTTTGCTTTGCGAGAGTCCGATTGCGGGACCTGATAATGTAAAATATAATAGTTTCATGTTAGGCTTATAATTTTTGTACAAGTATTGAATGCTACAGTTACAGTATTATATGCGAATTATTCAACTATGTATTTTGAGAAAGAAACTATTAGTATCTATTTATAATGTACCTATTTACAGTTGAAAGGAGAGTAGTTAAAGCAGAGGTGCCCACACCCCCCAAACACTATGACTCATCCCCCCCCCTAACCTAATGATGGCCCCCCCCCGAAATATTTTGTTCCATTTTCTCAATGATTTACTCGATGATTTTATAATATTATACTTTTTTAGTATTATATTTTTTCACATTTTGCATTAATTAAAACTGATTTTCTAATAATAATTTTGTTCATATCAGGTAATATTTAATATTATAATTTAAGCATACTATGACATGTGACAATGTTCTTTTCAATCTGTGCTTGTTACCTTAATAGCTTAAAAATGAGATGAAATAGTATCGCAGCATCACTCACAATAGTTCAGTAGTACAATGGAAAATTTTCAAAATTCTAAATTAGACATATATTAAAAACAGTTAACATTGAGATGTATACATAATATATACATCTTAGCATAACAAACAAAAGTAATACAGATAACTGCCTGTTTGAAAATCAAGCTCAAATTGAATTTGTGTCTCCTTGCAATAACTTTCACTGGCAAAAAAAAAAAAAAAAAAAGGAAGCATGATTAAAAATTAACGCTGATCTATATCCTTGGCAAAAGTTTCTTCCTTGAGGATGTAGATCGAGAGAATATCTCAACGATTTCATCATTTGAAATGGATGCAAGCACATCTTTTCCCGAACACAGAACCATTAGATTTGACAGCCATCTGTCACCCATGCACAATCTCAGCCTGTTTTTCACTATACGTAACTTACTCATTGCTCTTTCTGCGGAACAACTTGTTACTGCCAATGAGAGTAAAGTTGCGTAAACAACTTTAATAGCTTTAAACCCATAGAAGTTATTGAGGCATCGATAAGGTTTAAGAAACCCTTGGGTTACCCACAAAACATTTTTCTTTTTATCTCCCTCATCTTCCTTTTCCTCTTCATCACCATCGATTTCTTCTGTATCTACCAGGTTTTCATTAGCCACTTCAGTCTCTTCATCTTCTTTTCTTGATGTTCTTGGGATTTCTTTTACCACATCGGATAGTGAGATATTTGGATGTGTGGCAAGGTATAGATCACTGAAGCTGTTCAATTCTTCAGCCACCGAGACACAATCCCACTTGTAGAAATCACACAACTCTTTGATTTCTTCAGATTTAAAATTATCTTTCTCTGCATTAAGAACTCCTGTGTGAGAAAAGTGGCTCATTTGCATAACCATTTTTAAGGAATGATCGGAAAATCTATCCTCGAGCTGACGATGTAGATAATCTAAGAGCTTAAAATACATTTCAATTTTAAGTCTACGATTTAGGTCTATTATGGGCTCGTCAAATCCAATCTCGTCCATTGCCCTCTTCCTAAACATTATTCTTCCAGGTACTGGTACAAGTGGATGGATGTCATGTTTTTTTTCGCAAAATCTTCCGATTTTTTTAAAAAAAATAAATATGTTTCTAATATGCGTGTTGTCTTGAAAGTACTTAAGGCACCCGCCTACCTGGGAGCGCATCCCGAACTTTCACTCGCTATCTAAGCAGCCTTCGCGTGCGACAGCGGTCGGTGCTGGAACTAGGCTGCAGCCGCGTTCCCTCGGCGGGAGTGTCATTCATTTCCCCCCTTCCAAGAATTGTCACAACCATAATAGGGTGTTTACAAACCTCCAATACTTCTGTCTTATGGCGTAAAGAAGATAATTGATACCGCGTGCAATTCTCTCTCTCTCTCTCTCTTTCTCTCTCTCCCCATCCCTCACCCCACCCCCCTTTCTTGTTGTTCCAACGCTACGTCCATCGCATACAATGCAGTGACCTAATAATTTTATTTCTGCATAGTTTGTAGAAAGGTCCAGCGCATGCCCTTATATTAGTGCCAAATACATCCCGTGAATTGTTAGTAAGATACAGAAGCCTGAAAAACCCATTTTTGGCCATTTCAGGGGTAATAAAATATTGTTTTTTATGTACAGTTCATTTTGAAAATATATTTTAGTTCTTATCTAAAGTTTGAGTTCTTTTCATACCGAATCCGATTTCTAAAATTTTCTGTAGTATTTTGTTTAAACATGTATTTTAAACACTATGTAACACTGTTCACTTGCTAGGCAGGCGAGCGCCTTAAGCAAGGGCAGTCTGAAATGTGTGTTCTTTTCGTAGATAAATGGCGTGAACACACATTTACATAGTTTCGGTATAAAAACGTGTTCTAACACGCTGCAGCGCGATTTTCTGGCATGTATACGGGCCCCGTAATAAGTGTCTGATACCGATATGTACATTTGTATTGCTTATTATATTTTACACTTACCTTTCTCGTTCTGGTTCATAAATAGTAGTAGATGTCGATGTTCCCTCAACATAAGGTTTCCACGCAGAACTATCACTGCACTTCACCTCAATTATTTTTTTCCCAATTTATAAATTGTGCTTAACTTTATAAAAATGCTTCCTCTTGCAATGGTCTGCCCACTTATCATGTCTAACAGTCCCTTCACACAAAATCTCTAAACATTTATATTTATATTGCGTTTGCTTTTTAGGCATGGCTACAATACCAGCATTATATCACGATTACACTTCAAAAAATAATTAACGAAGATGATAACAATAAGAATAACGCACAAGCACAACCCGACTTCGCACTGATACATTCAGTAATGGCAGACAATAGCTTCAGTGTGATCCAGCCAATTCTGGGCGTCGCTGCCAGCTATAACAAGCAAACCAATGAAATGAGAAAAAATGCGTGTAAAGTGATAACACTTTTCCTTTTTCTGTCTATATCTTTTTGACTTACTTGTTGTGAAGAAAGTGTGGGGAATAATCGGAAATATGGTCAGGCGGGCATGAGCTGAACAGAGGTATAGAATTTCCAAGCCTGATAGAATGCATCAGAGTCTCCTTTCAGTTGCACGGTCTGCGCAGGCGCGAAGCTTTATATATATATTTTTTTACTTTTGAGTGTGTGCGCTTATTGTCGAAGCGGTGATAGGGACCATCCTGAACCTACAGATGCCAAACTGCTTTTGTTGAGGAAAGTGCGGGGTTGCCAATTTGATTTACAAGATCCATTTCAATTATCAAAGCACCATAAACGTATTTTCACATTAGAAGCTATAAGTATGTAAATAATATATATATTTTTATCGTCTTTTAACAACCCCCCCCCCCCCCCTGAAATTTTAATGACGCAGTCTGCGTCGTTACCCCCCCTTGTGAGCACCCCTGGTTAAAGGAGACGTAAAGATAAAATTTAACTTTGCTTGTACCTACAATAACACACCTCTAGTAGCCATTCCTAATTAAGCTTAGGACTTTGTCAAATGTTTTAAGGTACATATTTTGTGAGGGTATTTTTGATAGTTTATCCATGCGTGGGTTGGAGGTTATTTGCTGATCTGCAACAAGTACCCTTCAGACTATTCACAAGCAAAGTAGTAATAATCTAAAAAAAATTAAAGCAAATCATAACATTTTAATAAAATTTATTTTACTGTTAACTTAATTAATATGAATATATTGTTACTTACCAGATTGAGTTTAGTATTAGAAACAATTAGGTCGACACTTCTCTAACCACACAAATTTACTATTCTCTTAATAGCACCAAATACCTTACTATATTAATACCAAACACACCTATCCATAAAGCATTGCTTCAACTGGTCACAAAACATGTAGCGGGAAGGTACAGTATATGGAAGCAAGACATGAGGGGGAATTCCCAAAGTGCAAAGCACGGGAGTGATAATCACATGAAAGAAGGGGAAGCACCTACTGCAGGTAAGTTTGAGAAACCACAAAAATATGTGATAGCAGTTGACAAATGAAACTTTTTTTTTTTTTTAACTATCTACAAAAAATTGACTTCATTTTTGAACACCCATGTTGTAAACTGGCAACATTCTTAATTTTCCATAGAAAAGGCCTTTTTGAAAAAAAAATTCCCTAATTCCCTAGATGACCCGTGAAATCCCCAAATCTGGGGATAAATCCCTAGGGTTGGCAACAATGTACTCTATTCAAAGCGGTAATAGATTATATAGGTAACTGAAGCTGATTATACAACCACTGGTAAAATCACATTCCATGTGTTGGAACCATAGAAAAAGAGTAGAACTGCAAAACCCTATACTCTAGGAAAAGAACAAGACTGATTAAAACACTTGAAAAAAATTGTCCCGGAGAAATAATTGTGGTTGTTAGTCTTCCACTAATAGTAGGCAAACTACTTATAGCCCTTATTATCAATACTGTTTTAGAAGCTACTCCTATGAGCCATTCCCTCTCTTAGAGGGTAGTTTCTGTCCCTAATGTAAATAGAAAAAAGTATAATAAATGAAAGGATGTTGTAGATATCACAATGTGCCTTTTAACAACTTGCTTCCGAATTCACCACAGAGTTTCCACGATATTGCCTGCAGATTATAATACTGTGTGTACTCGAATACAACTCAGTAAAATACTATTTAAAAAATTAAAAAATATTCTGAAATGGCGTGTCAGTAAAAATAAATTACCTACATAGCAAAATAAAGAAAAAAAAATGTTTAATGAGCTGAATTTATTTTAATTTTATTTCTACAGACATTGAACTATCACAGTGTTTACAAGTTCAGTTTGTCTCTGCACAAGAACATAATTCCTTATTGGACCTGATTTTGGAATACATGTAATATATTAGGCCACGTGGACTGAACAGTTTCGTGAAGACGTCGGCCTAAGGATCCACGACGAAGCCGGAGAAGACAGCGGTCTCGGTGGGCACGTGCACGATGAAGTACAGGAAAGGATGGTCCACTGTGAACGACGGCGTCTCATCCGGGTTCACAGGACCCGGTCCGTTAACGGCGGCTGGAAGCAGTCACACGGTTCCATACCTCGGCACGTCTGCTCTTATAAAGTACACGAGAGAAAAAAAAACCGTGAGTGAGTCTTTCAGTACTCGCCAGGGATGTGGTAACAGTTCACCTCGGTAACAAACAAATCCATGTGCCATGTCGCAAACACACTTATAATATTAAACTAGGACATCTAATTGAAGATAGTATTCTTTAAAAAAATGCCGATGTGATTATTATTCGAAAATGGTTTTTTCAAATACATTTATTTACGTGAATCACACAGAGATTCCGCAAACCACTCCCACCCCCTTTCCTGCTAGAATTTGCTGCCGGAGAATTTACGTCGACATTCGAATTATTCGATTTGCAGAGCGAAAGGTTAAACTATGTAATGAAACGGCTCCGATAATAGCGAAAAAATACTTGAAAAAATAATAAACCCCGGGTGGACCTTGATTTTTGATATGGAATTCTATTAAAAATTTGCCCATCTAATTACAAGTTATTAAAAAAGTGATAGTTAAATTACATTTGTGAACTTCGGTTAGTACCATCCGCCACAGATGGCAGCAACACCATGGTTACACATTTCCCTTCCATGCTACTTCACTCCCACCTAAAGCCGTATACCGAGAGCTAAGGTGTTACACGTATAAAAAAGTTAAGTCACCTCCCGTGACGGCCGCTGCCTCGGTGCCTTCTTCGTTCACCTCCAGGAAGGCCTTCTGCTTCACGGAGCTCAGATTGATGCTTTCGTCGGAGATCCTGGAGAAGTCGGCACTGCCGGAGAACGCATCTGTCACGCCGAACTGTTAGAAAAAGACAAGAGTCCGCATTACGATGCCCTTAGGCAGAAACTTTAAATATAAACTTAGGTCAAATTATGTTAGGTATTTTTGAAGTGAATGTTCCATACAAATTTATAGCTTTTTACGTGAAAACAAAATAAAAATAAAAAGGGGAAAATCACTTGTATATTATAAAATATCTTTTCTGCATGGAACTATAAAGATATAGAGCATTAAAGTAAAATGTTTAGTAAATTATTTTTTTACTAGTAGCTACATGTTTCGACATTGCCTTAGACACGACGACTTGTTAACAATCGAGTGAAGATATCAGCTCGAAGCAGCATCTTAATTGGATAAGGTGTTCTAAATTTGGGGTCTACCTTTTTAGGATTCGATAGAAGTTTCCATTGCCCAGAAGAAAGATATGTACCTATTAGACAACTTCTCACTTATCTTGTTCAGGACCAGTGTGTCAATGTTGAACACTTGAGCATCATCTCCGAATGTCTGTATCTGATGTGAGGCATTTCCTTTCACGGATGTGACAGACACACCTGAGAGGCCCTGAATCAGTCGTAAACACTTGTGTCGAGGTTAACCTAGCCTTTGACAGCACTGGCTTGCGATGAAATTAGCTTGACTACCCGAATCCAGCAACGCCCGGCACTTTTGCCTGTTACCACTAACAATACTATTATCAACAATTGTTGTTGCCAACAAAGATGGACCAGTATTGGGTAAAGCAGGCATGGAAGGTAGCTCACTATCATCAGTCAAAAGAAACATCTGTGATAGGTTCATTAATTGGGTTAAAGTTTCGGCTGGGTGGTGCTGAGACATCAAAATGTAGCAATGGATGATGTCTTGATTCACAGATTCTGCAATTGGTCTTTGAATAGCACTTTTGCGTTATGAAAATGAAACTGAACTTTATACAAACTCTCAGCTGTTTGACCATTTCTAATCTCTGCTTAGGTGAGGCTTCCACAAATTTGGAACACTGAGGCAATGGGCGAGGGTCTGCACACAACATACATTGTCGATATTTGTTCTCCCCTGAATGCCCTAGAAATGGTTGCATCGAGGGAGTCCTCTAAGATCTCCAGTTAGATTGCTATTGGCTTCGTTTGTGCACAGCCTTCAGTTTTTATCCACTCCCTAAAGATTCCAACATCCGTTGACAACCTTCCAAAAGTACTATGAACTTTTCCAGTGTTGGTATTTGTGTTGGGACTATGGTTGTCAATTCCATCTCGTCTAATAGTTGATCCAGTTTCGTTTCTAATCAATATACGAACAAAGGATCTCAAGTATTTACCGATATTCTCAATACCTTGAAGACAGCAACATTTACGTGGATTGCTAATAATAGTTGCACTAGGGTGAAATAATATTCCATGACAGATGGTGCATTTACCAATTACTCAACGTGGCGATTAACAAGCAGTCTATTATTATTAAACTGCCATAAAAGAACCTTCAATACAATCACAAAATTATCCTCTGTTAGAGGGAGGGACTGTATCATTGATAAGGGGTCTGCTTCCAATGACAGATTCAAATAAGACAATCGCTCCACATCGGTGAGTTGCTTCTGTTTAACAACTAATGTCTCACACATTTTGGGGAATGTTTGCCATGACTTTATACATATAACCACTGAATGACGGTAATTCTAATACTGGTAAATACATTCCTGGTGAATCACAAAAGGTGGATGAAGAAGCCTGCGATGAGCAGGGTAATTGTGTCTTTGCGAAGGTATTTGAAATAGATCTGTCTTATCTTATGGTACAAATAAACAAATGTACCCAACCTTTTGTAATGCTTCTCCGCATTAAAATCAGTGATTTAATCTGAACTGGTGGATATTAGGAGATGGTCCTTCTCGCACTATTCCTTAACTGATCCATGTCCCTGCACGAGGTGGCCTCCAATAGCCTTTGTTGAGATGGATCAAGAACAGCCTTCGTTGCAAGAGTTGAAGCCCTTAGCAAAATATTTTCTCATCGTGCAATCCTGAAATAAACAGTGGTCTAATCTGCCAATGTCTAGTGGTGTCATACGCCCCAAAATACCGTGACCTTAAACTCAATCGTTTCTCCCTCAGCTCTGCCACTTTCTCCCCCCCCCCCCAAACGGTTCGATGACCCATTGTGTTGCATGCTGTGTTTATCGTCGGTTCCGGGACCCGTTCGCGACAGATAATCGATTCGTTCACTTTACACCCACAATTAGCCGCGACCCGTTCACATGATGTCATTCCTCGTCCCTTTTCGAGGGAAAAGGGACTAAGGCCAAAGGACAAAGAACATTCCGGATAAAGAAAGAAGAAAAAAAGAGACAATGGTACAGGCACGCACGAAGCACGCAACGTTGATTGTTCCTTGTCCTCCGTACTATTCCATGATTCTGCGTTTACTATGCCGTGCAACAGAAAGACGTTCATTGTCTCCAACATGCTTCTTCCACAAACACGCGGGCGTTCCACGGACGTCTGCGTGCCTTCTGATCGAGGTGTATCCGAACCGACCGACTGTAATTATCATTGCACGGAAATGAAAAATTTCACCCGAACATGGGTGAAACATAGCAGCACCCAGCACAGAGTTGTACCTAGACCGCCATCTTAAATTTGAATGGCCTTTGTTGGATACACAAATGTAGGAGAAAGTTTCATCCACGTCCAAACTACAGAAATGTACAAAACAAAATACTGGGACATATCCAAGTTCCAAACACACAACACAATAAATGTGATACACATATACAAAGTCACTAAACCCTATAGCTTATGCCTGTGACAATGTAACTGTCTTTAAAATTAGCTCCTGTGAAATCCATGATCACTCATTTTCACTAAATTGTTTTCAGTTAAATCAAAATATAACTTAAGGTACTTAATATAACATAAATAATATGCAGTGTAAACCAATACTTACTGATTGGATCATCTCATCAACCATTATGCTTGAAGTGATTTTGAATTTTGGGATAAAAATGTTGTATTTCAAAGCAGAGGCTGAGCTCCCTGGCGTTGGTACATCTTTTAAATTTTGTATGGTTTTTTCCAGCCCATCAACTGCATTGGGTAGGACGATCACCATTTTCAATTCACCGCCCTGAAAGAAAATTAGAACAAACGTTTTACTGCCACTTATTTTAAATAAAATTTTTTAACGTATATACCATTTAAGAGGCCCTGCACCTCACAGTTACATTTACGTAAAATATTTTATTTCAATATTAATATAGAACAAGTCAAAAATTCTTTAAGAGGTCTTAAAATGTGATGTCAAAGAAGAGACCACCTGGCATCTTTATTTTATGCAACAAATAATTTTATTAAAAATTAATGATCTCATTCATAATAAAGGGCAAAACTGAGTACAACATGTAAACATAGCTAGCTGAAAATGAACTAATATAATTTTTTTCCCAGTAATTTATGTGTTATAGATTGTAATGGTACATTATACAGAGGTCATTTAATGTTGTTTATTGCTGTTTTAATGTGATCTTATTTACCATTGTACCGGAATATATATTTTGTTTATATTTGTGCCATCTGTCTTAAATGGCAATATTTGGTTTGTTTTTGAATGTAAACATTATCTGTTTACGTTTCCCCATAATGTTTTTAATTTTTGACGTAAATTTCATTAATATTGTAAATATCTTTTTTTTTATCATCATTTTGAATTGTCATAGTCCGATTAGCGCGGCGTTCGAAGGTTTTTCAAGCAGTTGAAGCTTTGAGCACCTTCGGCCTGTGGGATTTTGGGTAAGGCGTAACAATGAAGAAAAAATAAAGTTAAGATAGAAGCGCTCCATGGCATCATGACCGTGATGCCTAGCAGCACTGTGGTTACACATTTCCGTTCCATTCGACTTTCGTTGCATCGTCGAAATTACTCCTACCAGATGCCGTATACCGATAGCTAAGATGTTACATATTTTCACCTTCGATGCACATTATGATAGCAAATTCCTAACTTTTCTAAACACTTCAAATTTAAAAGTCGAAAATGAAAGCTTAAACGTTATACTTTAAAGGTCGGACCTAGCTTGCGGTGTTTATTTTATGTTTTTGCGTTTGAGGAAAATAACAAAAGCAATTATTGGAACAATGTATTTAAAAGAAAATTAATTTGCGCTTATAACGTAGTTTATATATCAGGACTAATTAAATTTAGCTTCTGTCGTCTTTGACAGTGATTGGATTTCGGTTTCTTTTTTATAAAAGCTTTCGCAAACTTAGAGAAGCAAACGATATCGAATGCTTTATTGTGGCATTTATTTTAAATGAATAAGAAGATGTATTGAAATTGAAGTGAAAGAGTTTCTTTAAAACGTTGAAGTCGCATTTCAACTATTGTTGAATATTTCCAGCCAAATCCTAATTATTTTTTTGTGGTTTTGTCAGGTCCAATTGAGATACACGAGACACGGTATATCTTCAGCAGGATTCTGTTGAGCGTCGCCTCACCGAGTAAGGGATATCCAGCACTTGGGCGCCCAAGGAGCTGTCCGAGTAGACGACGAAGGTCGAGGTGGTCGTCATCATGTCCACGGTGACGGTCTTCCCGCTGCTCAGGTGGAACGGCTGCTGCGACGTGAAGCTCTTTCTGAAGGAGGTCTTCCAGACGCCCTTGAAGTACACGGCGTTGGCCAGCACCAGATACGTGCTGGGGGACAGGTCTCCTGCAACCACACGCGCTTGCGCTTATCAAGTGAGACTCCACCTTTCAAAAATACGCTCTACAGTCTACACTGCAAATGCACAACCCCACCCCCCTTCCTACTAAATGGAACAGAAGTGTTAATGTGAAATCACAGATGCTTGCGAATTTTTCCATATACATGAAAAACAACTATCGTTACAAAATGGTTTTCGCAGTACTACTTGGTTCGTATCTGTACCCGGGCGTTTATGCTTCGTGTTGTCTCAGTACCTCCGATAGTTAAAGTTATTTTTAAACGGTTCCCTGATTAGCTTTCCAGTATTAACTGTGTACATTAGCAAGCAAAATAAAAACAAAATAAGTTCCAATGATGATAATATTCGGTTACTTTTCCATGTTTAAAAAAACGCCATTGTTGAATGAAACATCAATTACAAGATAAAATTATGCGCCAATTTTCCTACGAAATACTCAGTATTATCTCCAGAAACGCATTTCACAAAAGTAAAAATAATCTTAGCCATGTGTTGTACAAAGTACAATATTGTTCTTGCAGTATTACTTTTTTCCAATGGTATCTTTGTAAAATTATTAAAACTACAGAAGATTTTATTTTCTGTGTAACGAAAAAAACTAATAATTCACTTGAACAATAGAACGAAACAATAAAGTCCTCAGCAGAGGTTCACACAAGAGGTCACAAAAAAAAAAAAAAAAAAAACATGGGGATTAAACTCCAGCAAAGGGTCTTACAGTTGTCTGATTCTCTACTTCAATAAATATTTACCCTCCCCCTCTCCGATCATTTAACGACCCACCGAAGGCGTTGCACTAATCGTTACACTATGATGAGTGTTTTCTTCGACTTAGCCAACCAGCTGTAAAGAAGATTCCCTTAAAAAAAAAAAAAAAACAGAACAATAATAAACAAAACTAATCCACTGTGGCGAATGGAGCTGCCCGGGTAACACCGCTACACTGTCGGGTCGGGTTCAGGTGCACAGGGTACCTGTCTCGTACAGCTTCTGTATCTTGCCGCTCGTGTGCTCGGACACCCAGCTGTTGATCCGGGCCTCGGGAGAAGCAGAGAAGTCCACGGTCTGCACCAGGGACTGGAAGTCGCTCCGCATCATGCTCACGAAGCTGGCCTTCGGAGTGAAACCAGTGGCCACGAAGAAAGCATCGGCCATGTTCAGGGTCACGTTGGCTTTCGTCTGAAACAATTTTTTATTTCATTTCGCAGCAGTCAATGTTTTAAAAAACTTCCAGTCAATAAAGGTATTAATTAAACAGAAAGTGGGCGAGATTTTCAATACTCGCCAGTGTGTTCTCATGTTCATTTTGCAAATAAACTTAAAATACGAAAAACGGATACAAAATTTAACTTAGAATTCTTAAAAATAATCCCGAGTGTGATAAATAAACTGTCGAATAAAATAGTCGCTTTCCAAATACCAACATTTCTGAACGCAAATCACACACATTGGTTCTGCTACCACCTCTATAATTCGCTGTCTGAATCGTAAACGTTACTTATTCAGTTAAAAGAGATATTTTCTTAAGCTTCAGGCAATGTTATAATTAGTTTGGTATTCTTATTTTTGAATTTTTTTTGCTACTATTTAACGGCTTCTTGTTTCCAGCTTCTGAATATATTCGGCTTAAATGTTACATAAAGTGCATGTACATATACATGCTTATCGGCTTTATGCCAACTACCAGAAGTGACGCTCTACCTTATTGGTGATTTTGTCAACTAATTTTTTTTTACAATATCCTCTTTAACCATACAAATATGATCGATATTTTACAATAAAACTTATCAAAATTCTTATTCTGATCGAAGTCCAAATAACAGTATAAACCAACAGCGTGTTCGGTGCCGCGCCCACAAACATATATACTCGATGACAGCTGATGTAGAACTTGAAATGTTTCTTCAATACGAAGGTCATCGAGAACTGAAATGAAATGGACATGCGGCATGCGACTTTGTATACGTCAGGTGGTTGTGGGAAGTCGCTCGAGAGAAAAAAAATTGAGTTACGCAGAGAAGACAGTCTACCGTGATTGTTGTTCTATGGCACGGCGGCTACTCACGGAGGCGTCGTACGAGGCGATCATGCTGCGGTAGCCGCTCCTGATGAGGTCGTCGTCGTCGGCCAGGCCGAGGGCGGACAGCAGCTGGGCTCGGGTGTTTCCGGCGGCGCCCTCGGCCAGTCCCGCCAGCACGGTGGAGGCCGACACCGACGAGAACACCATATTTTTGTCTGGCGAGGCCTTCTTCAGGTACTGCGCACAGAGCATGTGTGGAGGTGGCCACGCCTGCATGACTGCGTGCTGACACAAGGTGAAGCCGTTTCTTTCCCTTCAGCTTATTGTTGTGCCATATTGGTAAGAAACAAAATAAATAAATCAATAAATAAATGGCTGAAGTGTAATTTTTGAGCCGTGGAAAATTTTTTTTAAAGGTGTGCATTTTATGGAATTGACTGTTTAAGGACAGATATGATAATTCGTACGTACTAACCATCATTAGAAGTTATCAAACACAATTTACACAATGTTTTGGTTGAGACACTTCCTAACACTATGTTACTATTAGAGAGTGAACATACTCTTTTTCTTCGCAGACAGTATACAAAATTACAAAAGCGGTTTTGTCATGTTTTCAAAAAACAATAAACACATCATTATTCATTAAATGAGGAGCTTATGCTATAAATAACATGTCTAAATGCTAACTTTTCTTGCAGGTATAAAAGTAATTATTATTGAAAATTAATATACAATCTGTATTAGAAGCTTGGAACTTTTTTGTTGGCATATGGCGTAGCAGCCGCGAATTTAATTTTTAGGGGTTCCTAACGTTTTATTTAGAAAATGTAACTATCAGAGGTTGAAATAAATCGTATCTTCTAGGTCTGATATCCTGTTATTCTGGTGTTACACTTACAACATATAAAATTCCGAAATAAAAAAATGATATTCTTTGCAGCAAGCACATAGAGGATTTATGCTAATTCGCTGATTACAGATAAATATGATAAAAAATGAAAAAAAAAAAATTGAGCTACTGAAAAAAATTCGGTGTGCAGCTCGGTTATAGAAACACAGAAAATTATTTTAGAATAATGGTCATGATGCAACAAGCTACATAAAATATATAATACATAATTAATTTAGGAGCCTTCATTCATTAAGGCTGCATCAGTGAGAAACTAGCTGTGAAGGGGTAATCCGAGTTCTTTCGACGCCAACACAACCTGGTGTATGAACACAGAAATACGTTTTCAGGATTTTTTTTTTTTTTGGGGGGGGGGGGGGGTATAACAAAGATTTTGTGGGATATATTCGGGTAAATTTTAATTGGTTTACTCGTTCAAGCGAGTGATATGACAGCAACAGATAAACATAAAAGTGTGTAGACATCACTTGGCTGACTAAGCACAAGGCTGTCATTGCTAAAATGTAGCATCACCAACCTCTCAAAGGGCACAAGGGAAAGCTGCACGAAAATACGCGAAAAACTCGTGGAAGTCTGCATCGGTGATAATGTGAGGTTCCTTGAAAAAATGGCTGACATCCTTTAAGATGCACTTTTCAAGCAGCCTTTGGGGTAAATGGTCCTTTAAGGAGGTACGTGGCACCATGGGCGTATATCCCCTCTGGAATCATAAAGCCCCTCTCTGAGGTGTCATCTTGCGCTTGCGTAATCGTAACTGTGAAATGTGAATGATAAAGTAATTACCCCTACCCCCTCTTGCTGGTAATCCTAGTGTGGAACATTCTATATGGTGCCACACACGCATGTTCTCAGGGAAACTACTGTAAGACGGTCACACCACGCGACTGACTCATTTTGGTCCTTACAGCGAGATCGGGACAAGGAGGTTACTTCCTCGCACGGGAGGTAGCACCCACCTGGGCGAACCTCACGGTGAAGTTGTTGCTGGCGTAAGCGACACTCCGCATGTCTTCAGTCTTCGCCGCCAGAGTTCCCGCGAGGAGCAGCACAGGTGCTGGACAGAAACCAACAACCAGTAACGCAAACAGCTTTCTAAACCCTGAACTAAAGGGATTGTCATGTCTATTTATCTTTTCCGTAGCGATTAAACGCGCAGGAAATTAATCATTTAGGCTTTAAAATTCATTAAAATTTTTTTAAGAAAACAAGTATTTGCTAAACTTCCAAACTCAGGTTTAGTTGTGGTATTAAAACTGTGTAACTGAATAAAAGTGAATGATTATTAGATAATGTGTTAGTATTTTTGTAAGTATTTGAAGGTTAATTATGTCGTAAATTTATAATGAAACTTGTTTTATTAAATAAAAAATTATTATATAAGGTATATTTGAAACGAATGGGCTAAGCATCTAGTCGTCATCTAGGTCATTAAGACTTTGGGAAGGGGGGAGGGGAGTTGCAATGTTACGTGACGGAATGAAGGGAGAAATAAATGGAAGCAGCCCGGAATAAAGCAAACCGACTTCCGGCAACGTCCGTCACATTTCCCCTCTTGCGAAAACTCCCGGTTTTACTCTGTCGGGAATTGAACCCGAATCTTATTGGTTGCCGGCAAGTGACCTGGCCAACATAAATAAATATATATGTTTAATATTGGGCTCGTTTGGAAATTGATCATCCACCACGCCAGTTAAAAATGAATCCTGTCAAAGAAAATACCGCCAAATACTATAAAGCTTACGAAACGTTTAAATGAATCGAGCCAGCCATCCAGAACAAGCGGCGGCGCACTGCAAGAATTTCCGCAGCGATTCCGTTGGGATGTTATAGATCATTCCCCCCTCCCTACCAGACTTGCCTCCGTTTGATTGCAATTCATTGAGGGGCACGAAACAGTGGCACTTGCGTCATCTTGCTTCCAAGGCAACAGCATTACTTCGCGATGCCTTACAGAGCGACTTCATCCCCAGTTGACAGTGAAATAAAGGAATTTGAAAATTTATTTACGCGATATAGCAAATGGCTCAATATGTATTGCGGTTATGTCTAAAATTAAAGTACAACCGTTAGTTTTCATAAGTGTGTAGTAAAATATTCTGTGAGTACGAGTGTGTTGTTGATCACCTAACTTATCCATTTTTTTTCGAATTACTCTTATGGTACGATCTTCTACAGTTACTCTCTAAATGCAGGAAAATCAATGCGCTGTAATAGGAACACTTGATATAGGTTATCACTGCACTTCGTTATCTTATAATACGATGCAGTGATTACTCGAATAATTTTATTATGTTTATTGAAAATGAGTGCTAGCTATTTATATTTCTCTTCCCTTTTGTATTAAGAATTGTCCTTTGTATGACATTTTGACACCTGTTTTAGAAAGTAAGTATCTTCTCACTCTATCTTATTCAATGTAAAATTAATTTGATCAAACTGCAGATTGATTTCATTTTCGTTGGTCTCAAATGATTTGTTTTAGTAACAAGTGCATAAACCACCACATTAATAATACAAATATTAAAAAGAACTGTTAAAAAACAAAGCGTGGAATTGTTAAATTTCAGTTTTTGAAGAAAAAACTTAGTCCATCCGTCTTTTACGTTATTAAGCAAATATATATTATAACTTAAGCTTAGTCCCTTAATTAATTTACATATATAAAGATAAATTAAAATCTCATCTTACCTTAAAAGTAATATATCAATATTATTAAACTCATACTGACATAAACTAGGTTTTTACGCTACAGTATGAACGAAAAAGAAAACTAAATGCTGTTTTAGAAAATTAAGTGTTCAATTAAAGACCGACAAAAAGGTACAGTATGTAAATTATTTTACATATTCAATAACATGTATATTATATAAGTATAATTTTTAATTTATATAGTACAATGATGGTTACATGCTTGGGTGTGTATTTTCATCACGTTAAAACAATTATATCTCTGGAGTACCGTTACTTCACCATAGATGTCTTGTGTATTTTAGCAGCCCAGGAAATCATATCAAAACTATAACTATTAGACTGACGAAACTATAAAAAACAAAAAAAAATATTGGAGAATTGGATGAAAATTCAATCCAAATTTATTAAATTGAGATCTCACCAAAATGACAATTTTTTTCTTCACAATTAATGATTTCAGGACGTGCATAGTAAATTGGACGGTAATGATATGCTATATATATTTCTCTATATAAAACAGTCACTTCAAAATTCCATTTTAATTCATTTGATAAGCGACTTTCGTTGGGACCCAAAAATTATCACTAGAGTATTATCTCATAAGTTAAATATCTGGCAGGTTGGTTATAAAACCACATTAATAAATCCAATAGCGGTTGAAAATCACTACCCAAATATTTTCACTTCAACCTAACTTGTAAGGTAACGTTAAAACACACAGAGAGTGCATCAACAAACTATAATATCATAATGTTGCATACCTAGTAACATCATTTTGAAGATGGCGAACGTCCTCTTAGACAGTTGTAGAAACTTCGGGACAGTAGTGCAGGTGATGGCAGGTCGACAATTTATATACGAAATCGTTATCTCTAAGAGACGAGATACTTTCTTTAGTGTGATAAGAGACATAAAGAACACGTGATGACTACTTCAGTGCCATTGTTACAAATAATTAATAGAAATAAAATTACTGGAGCGATGTTATAAATACTGTTGTTAAAGCGTAAATACAATCAAATTAAAAAAAAATTAATACTCGGTATTAAAGATTAATATAAACACGTGTAAAATATAAATTATTTAATTCAGCAAATTAATCGAGATGAATTTCGATTAGTAATGATAATCATAATATATTCTGAATTTTTATTCTAATTTATTAATTTCAGTTGTGGATCAGTATTCAATATTTGCAAATATAATTTTTATGGTATGCTGCTTTTTTATAGTATGCAGCCTTTTTTTATCATGTAAATTTTTCGTTACATGGAGCGCGCACATCGTAAACATTCACTCTCATCATTTTTTTCATAACTCGCCTAAAGAAGTATAACCTCAAAAATATATACATTTGTTTCTCGTAGCTACAGTTGAAGACCGGGCGGACGACTCTCGCTTCTCTCCCTGCCGCCTGCGCGTCAGAACTGCACGGCCGCTGGGGTCTGGGGGTGGATTACAAGTTGAGGCGGTCTCTCAATGATCCGTCACGTCCGTCTGTCCGCCGTCCGTCCGTCCGGCACCAATGATCCGCACGTCCGTCCGGCAACAATGATCAGCACGTCAGTCCGTCAACAATGATCAGCACGCCAGTCCGTCAACAATGATCAGCACGTACTTAAAATACTTTTACATTGTGATGCCGCCAACAGACTCGAAGGCATAAATAGTTTTGAATATTCCTCCTTTATAGGTGTACTTAATGAAGTACCCGTCGTTGCCCGGGCTAAACACCTCATAATATAAGGAACATTACTACTGAGCTTCTAGCCTGTAGTACATACACTTGAAAAACGGGTAAATTTGAATTTAAAGTCGCACTGATTGCACAATCTCGGTGCATCAAGGCTATGCATCAGCAAAACATGGACGCCAATCTTCAGTTTCATTTTGTGGGAAGGCAGGTAGCCTCTAGGAAAGACGTGACAGACGCACCAAACGATAAAGCATTACCAATTCAAGGCAAAACTATCTAATGACGAAGCTTTAAACTAAACTGTTATTAGCGCCTTTAGTTCGTTTACAGCCGCGAGCTTCACTAAGCGGATTGGTTTCGCCAAGGAGAAGGATATGAAGTTGGCAGACCTTACCATATTATCATGTGGCGGACATAGTGAAATGACATAAACTCACTGTTTGTGTGACTATACCTACCTTCTATAATTTTATATAAAAAATTGAAGTTACCATCTTTTCGCTCCATTAGGAATGGAATTTCATAATTACATATATGTAGTCTATGTCACTTTCCGGCCCATAAACAAACCTATATGCAAATATAATGTAAATAATTGAACTCAATTATTATTTTAACTCTGGTATTTATCAATTTCCGTCTTATTATACGCAGTTAATTAAACTTCTATGTCTCGGTCAATTTTTGGTATCAAACGCCAAACTTTAAAATGTGTTCGAACGAACAATTCTGGGAAACAGCTAAAGAAATAAAAAAAAAATTGGTTGTCTGTAAAGCCGGTTTACGGACGATATTTTAACGTGACAACGTCATAACAAAACATTGATGAAATGATTGCATACTTTTATGAATAAAATTATCATTTTTATTGAATTATCACTATTTTGTATGGATACAAAGAAGGAGTGAAATGAAATCTACAATTTAATTGAATAATTTACTTTTATTTTACTCATTAATTCAAATATGTTTATTACTTTAACGAAGAAATTATTTTAACTATATTGCTATTTAACTCCTTCCAATCTGTGTTATTCTGTTAAGGATAGGACGATGATAGGAAAAGTAGGAAACGAATGGGAGTGTTTCAAGTTTAATGTGACTCGAAAAAGTCAAATCGATGGTTGTTCCAATCGAGTGGAAGAGAGATAGATGCGGTGCAAGCGTAAACTGTGCGTAACGGGACACAGCGTAATGGTACAATGTGCGTAACGGGACACTTTTTCGTGCGTGCAGCCGGCGTTCATCGATTTATTAGACGTTGTCACGTAAAAAAAAAACGAGAAAATCTTTTAAGATAGTTAAGGTTGCCGGCAATACCTTTCTAATATTTTTGAGGTTATAATTTCATCCGTCCGTGCGTTGAAAGTTGAAGATCGGGAAGGTGTTGACGGAGGGGCAGGTTTCAGATCGTAAACTGACGAATATCAGACGGTTTCACGTGTTTGGTTTTCTAAGTTACGCTGTGACGCCTCGATACTCGCTGGCCGCCGATTGGGAGAGACAGACTGCTACTAGGCTGTAGAGGAAATCCTTCTTTTCACAGACGAGAGAGCAAAACGCCCGATCGTGCATCTTCGGTATATTTTTTGGTTCATTGTAAATAAATATGGTGGTGTTGATAAAAGGATACTAATTGTCAATTAGGTTAGGTTAGCTACCTTATAAATACTTTAAAACATTGTGGACGGCTGATTTGGTTAGGATAGCTACATTAAAGATACGGAAAAAAAAACATCGACTTCGGGGAACTTCGGGTTTTGGCTCTCTCGTCTGTGAAAAGAAGGCTTCCTGGTTGTAGGAACCTAAAAAAATCACGATCGGCAACTTTCTTTCAAACATGGCGGATTGGAAATTTGATGGCAGCAGTTACGTAACAGCAGGATAGATTTTCACACATTCACTATTAGTACCTATTATTCTTAAAGAAAATTAAAACACATACACGAATACAATTTTTTGTTGCCATTTTCTACGCCAAAGCAAACTTGCAGATACATAAAATTATAAGCTAAACATCGTACAGAGGGGAATTTTACTCTAAATTTTTCTTGTTTCGTACTAAACGAAGAAAACGACGTTTCGTTTGTAAACGGCATTTTATTAGAAATAAAATATGTTAGTCTGCATTTTTACAGTAGAGTTTGTAGAGTGTAGAGTTTATATAAATAGCTACGAAGAAATATATAATAGTAAGGATGTCCTGCGCCTGGAGTCGGAGTGAGGAGATGTAACCGGGTGTCCGCCATTTGGCAGCTTTAACGATAAGACCGTCATTTTTATTACCTTGACCTTCAAAATACGTCATTACACACCAAAATTGACCCAAAAATTGCAAACATTGACCAAAAATTCACCCAAATGACTCAAAATTGTTGTGTGCTTAGGAAATATTTTACTACCAAAATGTTTATAAAAATTTTAAAAATGATGCAAAAATGATAATTTTCGCGGAAACCATTTTAAAACAAAAATTACAAAATTTGAAATCCTAAATTCAGGATAAGTTTTTTTTAACCTTAAAAAGAATTTAATGTCTAATGCGGCATGCATTCCCCATCAACCAGCCATCAGTAACCCGCTGAAGGCCTAAAAACTGGTTTCTTGACATTAAACTTTCAAACCGGCAGCCATCTTGGATTCCATCATTAAATTTCGAAATTAATATATATAAAAAAAATCAGGAAATAATGTTAAAATTTATAATATTTTTACAATTTTAATACAATTTTAATACAGTTTTAATGAAAATACACTAATGTTAAGTACTTTGAGTCCTCAGTTCGATCTCAGTGTATCCACTTGTTAAATATAGCACACAAGTATTACAATGTTTAATTGATACAGGCTCAGTTCAAAGTTTTATTTATGGAATTTCCTTTCAGAAATTGCAGGAAAAAAATTAATTTAGAATATTGAAACAACCATTTTAAAGATTTTTCACAGCATCTGAGCAACCTAAGGTCAACAATGATGCAATAATCAAAATAAAATTTAATTATTTTTATGGATGTTTCCTTTTTTTGTGTGTGATTATCTAGCTACAGACCTCATTTTTGGCTCAAATTTTATTGCTAAAACCGGATTAGTGTTTTATCTCTAAGCAAAGTAATTTATATTTAAATTTAATACAGACGTTTTCATCATTGTTGTGATACCAGAAAACATTTTCCAAGGTAATAAAACACTAAAAATAAGTGCTGATGATGGAAACAAATTAAATTTGGACCATCTCAGCCACCAAAGACTAAAAGCCACCAAAAGTCTATGGCATAAGTTTTCCAATGTTTTAACCAAAAAATTAGAATGCACCCACCTAATAAAATATGACATCAACCTTTTGGATACTACACCAGTAAAATGTCACCCATTCCAGTTGTTAGGGCCCAAAAATTGGAAATTATGCGAAAACACATACAAAACGTTTTGGATAGCGATGTCTTCGAACCCCCTATCTAGACTTTCAGTTCACTTGCCTTTTTACTCCCTAAAGGAAAGGATCAGAGTATTGTAGTCGATTTTCGAAAAATTAACCGTCAGATAAGCATAGAGTCCACACCACTCCCAGACCTCAATTCTGTGTTCCATTGGTTCAGTAAGGCGAAATATTTCAGTGTTTTTGACTTCAATTCGGCATACCACCAAATTCCTCCAAGTAAAAATTTACAACAAATCATGGGATTTCGCGTACCGTGGAATTTATATCAGTACTAGGTCGTACCTTTTGGGTTGGCAACCGGTGCATGGGTGCTGACTCGTCTGCTCGACAAAGTTCTGGGAGATCTCAAATTTAAGTATGCTGTCAATTCATTCCTTTGAGAAAATATGCATCAACTACCATTTCAGTTTTGCAAAACTAATTCTTCCAGAATGCTGGCTTACCATCCATAATCGTCTTCGATAACAAATCCCATTTTTCCTCGAAATCATTCAAAAACACGTGTTCCTCCCATTGCATCAAACGTGTCACAACATCCCCCTACTACCTTAAACTGTCGCATGCAGAGTATTACAACCGGAATCGCGTAGCCTATCATGCGCACGCATATGATATGTGGGATACAAATTTGGTGCAGTTACAGGTGGCATTCAATTCTGCGTGCCATGAAGGAGCCATTACAACTCATGTTCAATTATCGGCTAAATACCCCTCATCCCATCTTTGGTCTCTACACGACCTTTTACCCGATGATCCGAAAGGCATACGGGAGATTTTTAAGAGAGCTTACAAAAATCTTAATCCAGCTCATGAAGTAATAGATACAAGTATAATAAGAAATGATCAAATAACTCTTAGAGAGTAAGTGACTTCTTGATGTGCAGAGCACATCCTCAGGGCAAGACAATTGACAAGAGTCATCCAAGCTCATGTATAGCTGGTTTGGTCCCTTACAGATCAATATAAATTTTATCCATAGTGCATTAGTTATTCAGTCAGCAGTTCTAAACTTTCTCCACATCGAACACTTAGCCAAAGATGAGCACTGTGCAATAGGCACAAATAATATAATTTTTTTAAAATCATAAAAATACTGTCTTATAACTTGTTCTATGGAATAATGACACATGTTAGAATTAATCATATTTACCTAACATAATCCCAGCGGGGCATTTAAACGTTTTGGTTTTTATTGTCTAAAAATTAATCTATAATTTCTTGTGATTCATTAATTATTATATAAATTATAACATAATATTTTATTAATATTATTTCAAATTGAAATATGTAAAAGTTACCATGTAGTAACATATGATTTTCAGCCTATTTTCTGCCTGTGACAACTAAAAAAAGAATAATATCTATAATAAAATGGAAACTCAGTAACCAATGAGCTCTGTGCTTATATTTGTTGGTTATACTTACGATCTAGATTAACACACCTTCCTTGCTGTGTGTGTGCCAATAATAAAATTGTATCAGCTCAACCTTAGTTTCACCTCTTAATTAGTAGTTTAACTTTGTCATTTTCTGCCTAGTCCGTTTACAGGTTTTTTCTATTGCAATAGTACAATTCTAGGGTACCTAAAACAACCAGAGTGGCATGGTAACATGAGGACAATCTGTCGGTGTCTTCCGTGGAGGAAGGATCATCACCAATGTTTTCTCTCACAGAGTTTGAACCGAGGACTCCAAGGTATAGGTGAAAGCTTTTTAATTAAAATTTTTTCTGATTTTCTGGATGAAAATTACGGATTATTAAGATGTTGGACAGTTTTCAAAAATGGTTGAAATTGTTTTTATTAAAAATGTTAAAGTTAATTTTTATATTAGTTAAATTTTCTTCCTATTTTATAGCATAATAATTACGGATTTTTAAAATAACAGACATTTTTCAAAATGATGGAGGTTTTTATATTAAAATTTTTAATTAATTACATTTTTATTAATTAAAAAATTTCAATATTTTATAGCATTTTAACTATGGATATTCAAGATGGTGACCATTACTAAATTTGCAACGTTTTACAATTCAATATTGCGGGAATGACATTATAATTGTCAAGGTCATGACCTCAGCGGCTTAGGGCGGCTTGTGGATGAGGACTTTAAACAGCTTTGAGGGCATTTTGTTTTTTCTAAGGCAAAAATCTTCTGAAGTTCATCGAATTACAAATTGTTGAATTTTTTGCGGTTTTTTTCTTTTGAAGTAGGGAACAATTTATTCTTCTGATTTTTGAGCTTTTTGTCGGAATATTTTTCCTAAAAACTGAAAATTTTGGTGATTTGTGGCGAATTTTTGACAAAGTTTGGCAAATTTTAAGTAATTTTTGGCAATTTTTTGGCAAATGTTAAGGTCAAGGTCATCCAAGATGGCCGCAGTGACGTCACAATGCAAGATGACGGTCGGCTCCACGGCTCCACACCAAAAACCCAGTAGCAGGAAATACTATTATATACATACCCTACTACTCATACTGACTTAATACAATTTGGTTATTTGTGACATACTATTTTTCCCTGCAGTTTAAATTTTCTTTGTATTATTTAATGTATACAAAATCGCTTTACTCATTAATTGTCATGTTATCACTTTTTAATTGTATGGTAAATTTGTCTATTTAAATGTTTCATGTTGTTTGTAAAGATATATTTATTATTTACATTTGTATAACGACTGTGGGAAACCTCTAATCTTAAATAACCCAACCAATAAGATACAGATTGATTTTACATTCAAAAGTGTGGTAATTCCAAAACTGAATTATTAGATAACGGGAACAAGATAATATTTACAAGCATCACATTATAATTTTCAAATGATCTTACCTAAAATGAGAGCTTATCAAAGAAAAATAGAAAGTCACATTAATTTACAAGCACTTTTGATTATAAATTGATTATTCATTTTGACGCAAAGGAACACGCTTACGATTAGATCAGAGGCTATTTTTATAACAGACATTAGATAAAAAATTTTTCTGACATTAACAGCTAATTAATACTGATTTATATCTGCGTACAAAATGATAAAAGTTAACTTTCCTGATAAAATTACTGTGCAGAGTATCATTGTATTGGACGTTTATAAAAATGTGTATTAACTTAAACATTAAAGTTTTAATTTCCTAAAATTTTTTTTAATTATATGAGTCTAAACATCCTTAAATGTTATATATTTAACAGAAGGAGCCAAACGGAGATGAAGCTAAATGCTGTTGGAGCCAAATGCAGATTGAGGCATTGTAGCCTATTTTATATTGGTGATCCTATCTTACTTATGTGATCATATTCTATTGAATGGAATGTTTGTGTGAATGTACACAAGTTACATTAAATGCGCGTAATCAAGTTTGTAGTATCATACCATACTTACGGTATCCTATCTTACCGTATCCTGTGATCGTATCTTACCAAGTTGAAATTTCGTTTTAATGTGCGTCCTTTTCGTTAAATGTGCTTCCTTTTTTAAAGTATACTTTCATATATGCTTCCTGTTTGTCAACTGTGTCTCCAAATGTGCTTCATTTTTACCGAATGTGCTTTCAAAAGAGCTTCCTTTTTGAGAATGTGCTTCCAAAATGTGCTTCCTTTTTTGAATGTTCTACCAAATTTGATTTCTCTTTGTGGATGTGCTTCCAAAAGTGCCTCATTTTTGTTGAATATTTTCCAGTTGTACTTCCTTTTTGTTGAATGTGCTTCTAAATGTTCTTCCTTTTTTGAGTGTGCTTTCAAATGTGCTAATTTTTAGAAGGTGTTTCCAAATGTGTTCCTTATTTTTAATGTGCTCCCACATGTGCTTTTGTCGAATATCCTACTAAATGAGCCTCCTTATTGTCGAATATGCTTTAAATTGGGCTTCCTTTTTTTAAAGTGCTTCCTTATGTGCTTCCTTTATGTGGGTGTGCTTCCATATGTGCATCATTTATGTCAAATGAGCTACCATATGTGCTTTCTTTTTGTCTAATATTATGCCATTTTTGCCTCTTTTTTGTCAAATGTGTGTCCAGTGTGTGTACTTTGAGACAAAGTTGTATCCTTTAGCAAATAAAAATTGGTTTAGCGTGGCCTCTGATTGGACGTGCCTGGTAAATCTACTGTCCTGGGAACTGCCCTGAGAACACATGCCAAGGCATGCAAAGGACTCGCTTCGCCTTCTAAGAAGATTGCAGAAATCGAGAAACGCTAGTAATTTGCTTGTTTGTACTTGTAAATTTGTGGTAAAAAAAATTATTTGTAGTTGTGTTTTTTTTATCGAACCTGGGATATTTTTTGGTACATTTATCTTTTATTTAATTTAATGCATATTTTTCAATAAATCGATCGAGTCAATCAGTGAATTTTAAAATGATTTTTGGAAAATTTTTCCAATTTCTAGCCGCCATAATATATGTCTTGAGTAGATGTATATAGTATGTATGAGGACAGGGGCTGGGGGCTGGGGATCGGGGATCCGATCCAGCCACCTTAAGGCTTCGCTTCATCAGCCATGTTGGATTATGTCACTTCCCTCGACCATGCACCCACGAAAAAGTGTCCCGTTACGTTCATCAGCCATGTACGCACGAAAAAATGTCCCGTTACAGTAGTTGGAAATAGGGGGTTCAAGCACAGGCGGAGGATCGAGGATCCGGCTGACCTTGAACTTTGACCTTGACCTTTAACTATGACCTTGAACATTGACCTTGAACCTAGACCTTGACCCTTGACCTTGAACCTTGACCTTGACCTTTAACTATGACCTTGACCATTGACTTTGACCTTTAATTATGACCTTGACCTTGACTTTGACCTTGACCTTGAACTTTGACCTTGAACATTGACCTTGAACTTAGACCTTGACCCTTGACCTTTAACTATGACCTTGACATTTAACTTTGACCTTGAACTTAGACCTTGACCTTGAAATTTGACCCTGACATTGAAATTCGACCCTGACCTTTAGCCTTGCGACCCTCGATGTTGCCAACCTCTTGGATGATGTCATCTAATCCATGCTAATCCATATGCCAATCTATGCTAATCTATGCTAACCTAACCTAACCTAACCTAATCCATATGCTAATCTATGCTAACCTAACCTAACCTAACCTAACCGTCATGTCCACCATCTTGGATTACGTCACTTCCGGGGTTCTATATTTAAAATAATAAGCAGTATGTAGGTATTATCATATTTATTTAAATAACCTCGAACGCTACAAAAAAACAAATTCTGGATTAAAGAAAAATACATACACATCAAACGAATCTATACAACAAAAAATGAAACCATATAGCAAAAATGGAAACTATACAACGAAAATGGAAACTATAAAACAAAAAAACGGAAACTATAAAACAAAAAACGGAAACTATAAAACAAAAAAATGGAAACTATACAACAGAAATGGAAACAATACAACAAAAATTGGGACTATACAAGAAATTGAAACTATACAACAAAAAAAACTGAAACTATTCAACAAATTGAAACAGCAACACCCAAACTATTCGCAAAAAAATATTTACATGTCATCTCCGACATACCCGTGGGGGACCGTGCGGATACCATCTTCACAGATCAGCCGTTTGTCGTCCTCCCACGTTATGGCCAGCTTATTACTGCACTCAGTATAGAGTATGTGCTGCCTCGACCGTATGGCCCTAACACCTGCCCTCCTAGTGCGGTGGTCTTGCAGGGCATCCAGGTAGTCACCGAATGTGATGCGGTTTTTGACCACACAACGCTGGATGCCCTTGGCCTTTTTCTCGACCATGCCACCACACTTGTAGGCATAGAGTTTGGCCCGCAGACTGACAAACTCGCTCATTACTTCGCCCCCACACTCGTCCTTGAATTTGCCAACAACTTTCTTGTTGATGAGGGAGAAGCATGGGTGGTCAGGAGGGTAGCAGCTGGTGTCGAACTTCCCCATCAGTATAGGGTCGGCTCTTAGATCATGGTAGAAGTCCTGTGTTTGAATCTCATACACAAAGCTGTCTGTATCCATATATACCAGATGAATGTTTTCTGCATATTTGGGTTTCATTGTGCTGTAATGGAAGTCGTACATGAGTGTTTTTGATAGATCAATTACTGCGAGTCCGGCATAAATCGGCTTGTCGAAAATTATGGTCTCATGGTTCAGGTGGACAAGAGACAAGTTTGACTCATACATCGTGCGGTCCTTGAAGGACGGACGACACACCAACTTCTTAAATCTCTTCTCAGAGCACACCAACTCCATTTTGAGCCTCCGCCTCTTGTTTTCCAACAGTTTACCAAATGTAGAGTTCACAGCTAGCTTGAAGAACTCCTCGAACTCGTTGGCTGCTGCTTTGCGCTTGTTGGTATTCAGCCGAATATAAGGCTCCAACCATGCTGACTGCTCAAACTGTAGGACTCGGTGTATCTTAGTCACTCTAAGCCCATTCGATACTGCTTGCTGTAGGTTTTTGTAGTGAACGATGTAATGCTCTTTATTTTCCAGCGTTGTCATCAGCTTTGATTGCTTTGAGCCGGGCGGACACTGATTTACTGGAATAAATGGCAGGTCTTTGTGACTTTCGTGGAGTTCGTGAGGATACTCCACGTCACACTCAATAATGTAGCCTGTAGGAGAATCATCTGGGACAGACATGACATCAATAGATGTGTCTGCCCATTGGAAATGACGAATTGGAAGCGGCAGAGACATCGCCCACCTGTACAAGTTGTTTGCATCAATGTACTCCAGGAATGTGGATGGCTTGGATGCATCATATGTCTCAGGTATGTAGGAGTTATTGGCTACACAATGACGTTTAATGCTTTGCGCTACTCCTCCCCTAATACCTGCTTCCACAAACATATACATGTCATAATCTGTGAGAAGCTCTAGCTGCACACCTGTGGTACGAAGCATCGCATCGAAAGCGAACCCAGGACAAGAAATGTAGTGAGATGGATCTAAACTATATGTCTCCAAACATATGGAACGGAAATTCTCGAATACATCTGCTAGGATCAGAACATCCGTCTTCAGGTACAAGTCAGCGTACTCTCCTAAGGTAGCACACTGAAACTTGTCCCAGACTTTCATTGCATGAGCGTAATCCGCCTCGGAAATCCCAGTATCGGTCAGACTGTTGTAGAAATCGCCAATAGGTGGAAGACTAGTATCGTCTAGTCGAGCAAAAGAATCCACAAAGTCGTAGGGGAAGACTCCCTTGCGGGTAACCAACTCCAACTCATCAGGAGCGAAAAACTCAACAGTACTTATAAACTTGTCTGCAGGCAAGAACTCGGCGAGCGAAGCAAGACCCCGGCTCATAAAACGGAACGTATCAACAAACTGAATGCTGAACTTATCATGTAACTTTTTGGAAAAAGTTATCAGCTTCTCCTCTGAATTCGGAATGATGAAGATGTCTTTACTATCATACCCCAACTTCCTGATAATGAAGTTCTGGTCGTATGTCAGGTTGTGGAAGAACACAATCAACTTTTTCGGTCTGCGCCTGAGAAGGTTGCAGTCATTACATGCAGACCCAATAAATTCGCCGGTGAAGTGATTGTGGTCACGAACTTTCTTTACAGCCCCTCCAAACTTTCCCCCACTGTAGCAACAACACCTTGCTTGCAGAAAAGCAGTGTTTTGTGCATGTGTGAGCGGAGTCATAGGAACATATGTAGAAAATATTTTCTGTACATCATGTCCAATCTCCACAATGCGGGATATGAATTTATCTTCTGCGTCACACCCCCTGTATATTTCAGGCTGTGAAGGAAGTGCAGAAGTGAGGTGTGCTGGAATGACGGAGTTATCTACTTTCACGTAAATGCAGTAGCTGTATGCTTTATGCTTTTGGTACTGTAGTGTGTATGCCTCATCAGGATTCAGGTGACAGGTATGGATTTTCTCCAGAATAGCTTCAAAGTCGCAATATACCACGATGGACATCATATCACTGTGATGGAAGTTTTTGAACTTCAGAACAGGTGGCTGGCCGTTTTCATCAAGCTGTGGCATCTGCATCCTAACAGCAGCATGTTGTTTGCAGAGCTCACTGTGTTTTACCAAACACTGAAGACCAGTGAGCCCGCTAACCCTATCCTGATCATCATAATGCTTGAAGCATCTTTTACAAACATGAATAGCCTCAGTGTGTGTAGTGAGTTGGGACCGAACCAGAGCAGAAAATTTTTTAATGAATGTGAAATGGGACGAATTGTCATTGACCAAAAGCAGCAGATCGAAATGATGTTCTTTCTCTTCAGGAGCGACTTGTGCAGGAACAACATTCAGATTTTCGTCGATACTGTAAATGTTGATGGAGACTCCGGGGTTCTGTTTTTCAAACAGAGGTATTTGCTTGATTGGAGTAGGGTAGTCAATGTTGTTGAAGTTGAATTTATCTTCCAAGTCGTGGTAGCGCTGGTTGACACGTTCAGGATGCTCACCTTCCACATACTTGACAAGAATTGACCACTTAAAGCACATGCGATCAACCAGGTTTTGTGGATTTATCACTGCGAATTTGTCTTTGATGGAAGTAGGTAGTTCGATGTAGGAGCTGGCACGGAGTGGATCAAGCTTGTTGATTCGTAGTTGAAGTCGCTTAACGGCCGACAAAGTCCATCCGGACCCCTTACCCATGTAATCTTCCTCCTCCTTGCAGATCTTGGAGACGGACTCGGCAATTGCTTCCTCCACCTCGTGAACTGCGTAGAGGGGTACATTATTGGTTTTGAAGGCCCTCTTGTCTTCGCTGGCATCCGTAGGTTTTTCGTAGTCGCACTCCAGCATTATGCTAAACTTCAGCGGCCCATTCTCCTCTATCTCCTCTATGAGCTGGCTTATTATTTTGTTCTTGATGGAGTTGAGGTACGTACAGATATCCTTCTCAGAACTTGAGGTATTTACAGCAACGTACGTCTTCAAGTTACCCTTGAAACCTACTTCGGCGGTGATGAAGCCGTGGGTATTGGCCAAACCCATGCCGGTCACCACCTTTGTACGATTTGGTTTAGGTGTAACTGCAGGCTTAATTGCTGTCATCCTCTGCTTTTTGGTGGGAGGTGGAGCAGGGCCCTTGCATACCTTGATGTGGGCTTTTAAATTATTTACCCTGGAAAACTCCTTAGCACAGTTTTCACATGAATGTGCTTTGCGGTTAGGGTTTAGTCCGCAAGCCGACTTCTCATGACGTCTGGCATCATTAGCATAGGTGAAGGTCTTGTAGCAGAAGCTACACCGGGTGCCTGATGTCGTGGCGACAGCTCCAGTGCATGATACAAGGTGCTGCTGCATCTTGTCGCTGCGTGCGACCATCTTCCCACACAGGTGGCACTGCTGGAAGTTACGAAGCTGATTCTCAGCACACTGACGCTCGTGCCGGTAGCGGTTGTTGCCTGCCGTGAAGGTAGCAGGACAGAAACGGCATTTCTGCACGGTAGACGTCATCATAGCAATCGGTAGTCCGGTCTCAACGTACGGAACAGGCGAAGGAAGCTCGACGTACGGAGAACTATAACAAACGAATAAAGAAAACAATGTAGCTAGATGTTACACGAAAAAGTTGCAAACATAACCTCAAAACTCTAACCCTCAATCTTATTAACCCAAACTGTTAGCAATGTTACTGAATAAAAAATTTGCATACATAACCTCAAAACTCTAGCCCTCAAGCTTACTAACCTAAACTGTTAGCAATGTAACTAAATAAAAAGTTGCAAACATAACCTCATAGCTGCTCCTTCATGTACAATCCAAAAAATGGTATAATATTTAAAGTACTGGTAAAAGTTAAAGCTGAAAAAGTATTCAATGTTAACTAAAAATGATTGATTACATAACCTCAAAACTACTCTAATGCACATCCCAAAAATGCTAGAATATTTAAAGTACTGTTAAAAGTTTAAGCTAAACAATTCCTGTTTACCCACACATAAGTGTACAGAGAAAAAACTAGCTATCTTATAACCTACAAAAAAGCTGAGAAACATAAAAATATTAACGAAACATGTAGCATACCTCAAAAAACGATGAAGTAGAGCTGCAGAAGATGATGTAGCATTGACGGTAGGAATCGTGGTAGCAGCGAAACTCACACACGAACTAACTTACTCAAACTCTAAGAACACACTGAAGCTCCGACAGCTAATCCAGGCCTTTTAAAAGCAGTTCTGCTTTTCAACAACAGATGACACCAGACGTTGTGTTGAGTCATAATTTATTTAGTTCTTTTATGTGGTATGCAGGATGCTCACTAACGTTCGCAAAACAAGGATGGCTTCGCTAGACATCAAGGAGAAGGAAGTTTGTCTTTCATGTTAATGCTTCTCAGCTGTCTCAAAGCATATTATTTGTCTGAGTAAAGTTATTATTTTTTAAATCCACCTGATAAAAATATTGTATGTTCTGATTTATTGACAGAATTTCACTGATTAAATGTAACTCTGAATAAAAATGACATGACTCAGTAAGTGAAAAATTCTTCATGCAGAGATAGATCTCTAACAAATAATCAGGAGCACTCGGTGAAAACCATCAGATGTCTAGCCAGGAATAATCAGAAACACTTGGAGAAAGCCATCAATATAATATCAAGATTAATCAGAAGCACTCGGAGAAATCCATCAGATGTCTAGTTAGGTTTTTATTATTTTTTTTTTGTTATTTATTAAATATTTTTTCTGTATTTTTATGATATCAAAGAAAACTTGTGATGGTTTTCTCCGTGTGCTTCTGATTATTCTTGTCAATATTATGATGATTTTCTCCGTGTGCTTCCGATTATTATTGTTAATATTATGGTGGATTTCTCCGTGTGCTCCTGATTATTCTTGACAATATTATGGCGGTTTACTCCGTGAGCTTGCGATTATTCTTGATAATATTATGTCGGTTTACTCCGTGTGCTTCTGATTATACCTAACTAGACATCTGATGGATTTCTCCGAGTGCTTCTGATTAATCTTGATATTATATTGATGGCTTTCTCCAAGTGTTTCTGATTATTCCTGGCTAGACATCTGATGGTTTTCACCGAGTGCTCCTGATTATTTGTTAGAGATCTATCTCTGCATGAAGAATTTTTTACTTACTGAGTCATGTCATTTTTATTCAGAGTTACATTTAATCAGTGAAATTCTGTCAATAAATCAGAACATACAATATTTTTATCAGGTGGATTTAAAAAATAATAACTTTACTCAGACAAATAATATGCTTTGAGACAGCTGAGAAGCATTAACATGAAAGACAAACTTCCTTCTCCTTGATGTCTAGCGAAGCCATCCTTGTTTTGCGAACGTTAGTGAGCATCCTGCATACCACATAAAAGAACTAAATAAATTATGACTCAACACAACGTCTGGTGTCATCTGTTGTTGAAAAGCAGAACTGCTTATAAAAGGCCTGGATTAGCTGTCGGAGCTTCAGTGTGTTCTTAGAGTTTGAGTAAGTTAGTTCGTGTGTGAGTTTCGCTGCTACCACGATTCCTACCGTCAATGCTACATCATCTTCTGCAGCTCTACTTCATCGTTTTTTGAGGTATGCTACATGTTTCGTTAATATTTTTATGTTTCTCAGCTTTTTTGTAGGTTATAAGATAGCTAGTTTTTTCTCTGTACACTTATGTGTGGGTAAACAGGAATTGTTTAGCTTAAACTTTTAACAGTACTTTAAATATTCTAGCATTTTTGGGATGTGCATTAGAGTAGTTTTGAGGTTATGTAATCAATCATTTTTAGTTAACATTGAATACTTTTTCAGCTTTAACTTTTACCAGTACTTTAAATATTATACCATTTTTTGGATTGTACATGAAGGAGCAGCTATAAGGTTATGTTTGCAACTTTTTTATTTAGTTACATTGCTAACAGTTTAGGTTAGTAAGCTTGAGGGCTAGAGTTTTGAGGTTATGTATGCAAATTTTTTATTTAGTAACATTGCTAACAGTTTGGGTTAATAAGATTGAGGGTTAGAGTTTTGAGGTTATGTTTGCAACTTTTCGTGTAACATCTAGCTACATTGTTTTCTTTATTCGTTTGTTATAGTTCTCCGTACGTCGAGCTTCCTTCGCCTGTTCCGTACGTTGAGACCGGACTACCGATTGCTATGATGACGTCTACCGTGCAGAAATGCCGTTTCTGTCCTGCTACCTTCACGGCAGGCAACAACCGCTACCGGCACGAGCGTCAGTGTGCTGAGAATCAGCTTCGTAACTTCCAGCAGTGCCACCTGTGTGGGAAGATGGTCGCACGCAGCGACAAGATGCAGCAGCACCTTGTATCATGCACTGGAGCTGTCGCCACGACATCAGGCACCCGGTGTAGCTTCTGCTACAAGACCTTCACCTATGCTAATGATGCCAGACGTCATGAGAAGTCGGCTTGCGGACTAAACCCTAACCGCAAAGCACATTCGTGTGAAAACTGTGCTAAGGAGTTTTCCAGGGTAGATAAGTTAAAAGCCCACATCAAGGTATGCAAGGGCCCTGCTCCACCTCCCACCAAAAAGCAGAGGATGACAGCAATTAAGCCTGCAGTTACACCTAAACCAAATCGTACAAAGGTGGTGACCGGCATGGGTTTGGCCAATACCCACGGCTTCATCACCGCCGAAGTAGGTTTCAAGGGTAACTTGAAGACGTACGTTGCTGTAAATACCTCAAGTTCTGAGAAGGATATATGTACGTACCTCAACTCCATCAAGAACAAAATAATAAGCCAGCTCATAGAGGAGATAGAGGAGAATGGGCCGCTGAAGTTTAGCATAATGCTGGAGTGCGACTACGAAAAACCTACGGATGCCAGCGAAGACAAGAGGGCCTTCAAAACCAATAATGTACCCCTCTACGCAGTTCACGAGGTGGAGGAAGCAGTTGCCGAGTCCGTATCCAAGATCTGCAAGGAGGAGGGAGATTACATGGGTAAGGGGTCCGGATGGACTTTGTCGGCCGTTAAGCGACTTCAACTACGAATCAACAAGCTTGATCCACTCCGTGCCAGCTCCTACATCGAACTACCTACTTCCATCAAAGACAAATTCGCAGTGATAAATCCACAAAACCTGGATGATCGCATGTGCTTTAAGTGGTCAATTCTTGTCAAGTATGTGGAAGGTGAGCATCCTGAACGTGTCAACCAGCGCTACCACGACTTGGAAGATAAATTCAACTTCAACAACATTGACTTCCCTACTCCAATCAAGCAAATACCTCTGTTTGAAAAACAGAACCCCGGAGTCTCCATCAACATTTACAGTATCGACGAAAATCTGAATGTTGTTCCTGCACGAGTCGCTCCTGAAGAGAAAGAACATCATTTCGATCTGCTGCTCTTGGTCAATGACAATTCGTCCCATTTCACATTCATTAAAAATTTTTCTGCTCTGGTTCGGTCCCAACTCACTACACACACTGAGGCTATTCATGTTTGTAAAAGATGCTTCAAGCATTATGATGATCAGGATAGGGTTAGCGGGCTCACTGGTCTTCAGTGTTTGGTAAAACACAGTGAGCTCTGCAAACAACATGCTGCTGTTAGGATGCAGATGCCACAGCTTGATGAAAACGGCCAGCCACCTGTTCTGAAGTTCAAAAACTTCCATCACAGTGATAAGATGTCCATCGTGGTATATTGCGACTTTGAAGCTATTCTGGAGAAAATCCATACCTGTCACCTGAATCCTGATGAGGCATACACACTACAGTACCAAAAGCATAAAGCATACAGCTACTGCATTTACGTGAAAGTAGATAACTCCGTCATTCCAGCACACCTCACTTCTGCACTTCCTTCACAGCCTGAAATATACAGGGGGTGTGACGCAGAAGATAAATTCATATCCCGCATTGTGGAGATTGGACATGATGTACAGAAAATATTTTCTACATATGTTCCTATGACTCCGCTCACACATGCACAAAACACTGCTTTTCTGCAAGCAAGGTGTTGTTGCTACTGTGGGGGAAAGTTTGGAGGGGCTGTAAAGAAAGTTCGTGACCACAATCACTTCACCGGCGAATTTATTGGGTCTGCATGTAATGACTGCAACCTTCTCAGGCGCAGACCGAAAAAGTTGATTGTGTTCTTCCACAACCTGACATACGACCAGAACTTCATTATCAGGAAGTTGGGGTATGATAGTAAAGACATCTTCATCATTCCGAATTCAGAGGAGAAGCTGATAACTTTTTCCAAAAAGTTACATGATAAGTTCAGCATTCAGTTTGTTGATACGTTCCGTTTTATGAGCCGGGGTCTTGCTTCGCTCGCCGAGTTCTTGCCTGCAGACAAGTTTATAAGTACTGCTGAGTTTTTCGCTCCTGATGAGTTGGAGTTGGTTACCCGCAAGGGAGTCTTCCCGTACGACTTTGTGGATTCTTTTGCTCGACTAGACGATACTAGTCTTCCACCTATCGGCGATTTCTACAACAGTCTGACCGATACTGGGATTTCCGAGGCGGATTACGCTCATGCAATGAAAGTCTGGGACAAGTTTCAGTGTGCTACCTTAGGAGAGTACGCTGACTTGTACCTGAAGACGGATGTTCTGATCCTAGCAGATGTATTCGAGAATTTCCGTTCCATATGTTTGGAGACATATAGTTTAGATCCATCTCACTACATTTCTTGTCCTGGGTTCGCTTTCGATGCGATGCTTCGTACCACAGGTGTGCAGCTAGAGCTTCTCACAGATTATGACATGTATATGTTTGTGGAAGCAGGTATTAGGGGAGGAGTAGCGCAAAGCATTAAACGTCATTGCGTAGCCAATAACTCCTACATACCTGAGACATATGATGCATCCAAGCCATCCACATTCCTGGAGTACATTGATGCAAACAACTTGTACGGGTGGGCGATGTCTCTGCCGCTTCCAATTCGTCATTTCCAATGGGCAGACACATCCATTGATGTCATGTCTGTCCCAGATGATTCTCCTACAGGCTACATTATTGAGTGTGACGTGGAGTATCCTCACGAACTCCACGAAAGTCACAAAGACCTGCCATTTATTCCAGTAAATCAGTATCCGCCCGGCTCAAAGCAATCAAAGCTGATGACAACGCTGGAAAATAAAGAGCATTACATCGTTCACTACAAAAACCTACAGCAAGCAGTATCGAATGGGCTTAGAGTGACTAAGATACACCGAGTCCTACAGTTTGAGCAGTCAGCATGGTTGGAGCCTTATATTCGGCTGAATACCAACAAGCGCAAAGCAGCAGCCAACGAGTTCGAGAAGGAGTTCTTAAAGCTCGCTGTGAACTCTACATTTGGTAAACTGATGGAAAACAAGAGGCGGAGGCTCAAAATGGAGTTGGTGTGCTCTGAGAAGAGATTTAAGAAGTTGGTGTGTCGTCCGTCCTTCAAGGACCGCACGATGTATGAGTCAAACTTGTCTCTTGTCCACCTGAACCATGAGACCATAATTTTCGACAAGCCGATTTATGCTGCACTCGCAGTAATTGATCTATCAAAAACACTCATGTACGACTTCCATTACAGCACAATGAAACCCAAATATGCAGAAAACATTCATCTGGTATATATGGATACAGACAGCTTTGTGTATGAGATTCAGACACAGGACTTCTACCATGATCTAAGAGCCGACCCTATACTGATGGGGAAGTTCGACACCAGCTGCTACCCTCCTGACCACCCATGCTTCTCCCTCATCAACAAGAAAGTTGTTGGAAAATTCAAGGACGAGTGTGGGGGCGAAGTAATGAGCGAGTTTGTCAGTCTGCGGGCCAAACTCTATGCCTACAAGTGTGGTGGCATGGTCGAGAAAAAGGCCAAGGGCATCCAGCGTTGTGTGGTCAAAAACCGCATCACATTCGGTGACTACCTGGATGCCCTGCAAGACCACCGCACTAGGAGGGCAGGTGTTAGGGCCATACGGTCGAGGCAGCACATACTCTATACTGAGTACAGTAATAAGCTGGCCATAACGTGGGAGGACGACAAACGGCTGATCTGTGAAGATGGTATCCGCACGGTCCCCCACGGGTATGTCGGAGATGACATGTAAATAAGTTTTTGCGAATAGTTTGGGTGTTGCTGTTTCAATTTGTTGAATAGTTTCAGTTTTTTGTGTTGTATAGTTTCAATTTCTTGTATAGTCCCAATTTTTGTTGTATTGTTTCCATTTCTGTTGTATAGTTTCCGTTTTTTTGTTTTATAGTTTCCGTTTTTTGTTTTATAGTTTCCGTTTTTTTGTTTTATAGTTTCCATTTTCGTTGTATAGTTTCCATTTTTGCTATATGGTTTCATTTTTGCTATATGGTTTCATTTTTTGTTGTATAGATTCGTTTGATGTGTATGTATTTTTCTTTAATCCAGAATTTGTTTTTGTAGTGTTCGAGGTTATTTAAATAAATATGATAATACCTACATACTGCTTATTATTTTTAATATAGAACCCCGGAAGTGACGTAATCCAAGATGGCGGACATGACGGTTAGGTTAGGTTAGGTTAGCATAGATTAGCATATGGATTAGGTTAGGTTAGGTTAGGTTAGGTTAGCATAGATTAGCATAGATTGGCATATGGATTAGCATGGATTAGATGACATCATCCAAGAGGTTGGCAACATCGAGGGTCGCAAGGCTAAAGGTCAGGGTCGAATTTCAATGTCAGGGTCAAATTTCAAGGTCAAGGTCTAAGTTCAAGGTCAAGGTTAAATGTCAAGGTCATAGTTAAAGGTCAAGGGTCAAGGTCTAGGTTCAAGGTCAATGTTCAAGGTCAAAGTTCAAGGTCAAGGTCAAAGTCAAGGTCAAGGTCATAATTAAAGGTCAAAGTCAATGGTCAAGGTCATAGTTAAAGGTCAAGGTCAATGTTCAAGGTCAAGGGTCAAGGTCTAGGTTCAAGGTCAATGTTCAAGGTCATAGTTAAAGGCCAAGTTCAAAGTTCAAGGTCAGCCGGATCCTCGATCCTCCGCCTGTGCTTGAACCCCCTATTTCCAACTACTGTAACGGGACATTTTTTCGTGCGTACATGGCTGATGAACGTAACGGGACACTTTTTCGTGTGTGCATGGTCGAGGGAAGTGACATAATCCAACATGGCTGATGAAGCGAAGCCTTAAGGTGGCTGGATCGGATCCCCGATCCCCAGCCCCCAGCCCCTGTCCCCATACATACTATATACATTTACTGTCTTGGTAGTAGTTGTGTGAGGTTAGTATGCTGATAGCCTCCATGGAAGAAGGACTCATCGCCAGTTTCGAACTGTGAGCTCCGTGCTGTAAGTGCATTTTTAAATATAAAATGTATGTTATTATTAATTAAAAATAATATTTAGTTAAAATTATTTTTATAATTTTTAGGTTAGTAATTACGGATTTACAAGATGGCGGACGTGATGTCATAATTTAAAATGGCTGTTATGACATTATCCTAATGGTTAAAGTCATGACCTCAGTGACTTAGGGCGGTTAGTTTTTAGAAGTCTTAATTCACTTTTAGGAATTTTCAAGCCAGCTCTATTTTTGAGGACTAAACTGAAAATCTTCCTGCAAAACCGGAATTTTCTCTTGAAATAGGGAATCGTTTTTAGGAAATTTGAAGTAATTTGAATCATTTTGGAGTAATTTGAGAACATTTGTCACCAAGAGAGCTGTAGTGACGTAAAATTTCGTTTGGTCATTGATGCCATCCACATCTACAATACCTACTCCTGTCCTCGGATCGGCCAATGTATCCTACTAACACTTCAATTTTCTATGTTTAGAGTATTATTTTACTACAAGTCTAACTGTTTAATCGGTACGACTGTGGACGTACATCTGGGAAGAAAAAAATATATATATTATTTTCTTCTTAAAAAAAAGTTGCAAAATGTAATGTATTTTGGTATTCGCCGACAAGTATGGTGTAATTTTTTCAAGTTCTGTCAACTGCCATGCAAACAGTTATGGATTTACACCCCACACCCCGAGTGAAAAGTATTTTTTGGTTATTTTTAAGTCTGTTTGAATAAATCAGCTGACATCCGAGTTGCATACAGACAAAGGAGTGGAAAGGAGAGAGAGTTTAATTAAGTATAATATAACTGATAGAGATGCTACCACACATATTTATTTACTTAACTTAAAATTGTCTTTATGTTTGGCATCAATATCGCCAGTTGCTAAAAACGCGTGGGCGGAACCATATAAAATGTCCAGCTCAGTGGCGTAGCCAGGATTTGTGTATGGGGGGTGTTAAGAAGCATGCCTCCCCCCCCCCCCCCCGTATTAAAGCGGGGGGGTCCGGGGTTCTCCCCCGGGAAAATTTTGATTTTAAGGTGTAAAATAGTGCTATTTTAGTAGTTTTCGGTACTTAAATTTAAATATTGTAATGGTAAAATTTTATTAATTTTTAATATGAAATTTGTTTGAGTGATGAATAAGAAATTTAATTAAAGATTTGGGGCTAAGGAGGGGGGGGGGGGTTGAACCCCTAACCCCCCCCCCCCCCTGGCTACGCGCCTGGTCCAGCTCATTCTCAGTTAGTGATCTGCCTGGCGGTGCGTACTTAGAAATAAACACTACGAGTTGATCATTGACTTTAATACTAATTGCTACCGCTTAAAATTCATCAAATTCTGGTAGATGAAATTCTGTATGTTTAATACGTCTGTGGACCAATAGGGCAACCCTCCCCCCCTCACCGCTTATAGTTTTGCGGTCGCACCTATGAATGTTGTAATTTGAGATAGTTAGGCTATCTGTTTGAATTAAATAGGTTTAATTTATAGCCGCTATTTTAATATTATATTTAAGTTAATGATCAGTAAGCACTATTATTTTATTTCTAATTCCTCGTACAATCCAATGCAGGATGGTGCTTGACCTTCTGTCAGCAGGGTTTGTGTCGTGGACAACACTATATTAAGGGAGCTGGCCGCCGAGGTGGTCACGAAGCCCACTGTGGCTGGCACTTGGACCTGGAGGGACCTGGCCGGACTGCACTGGGACTTGGGCCAGGCTCGGGTCCCGGACTATCCAATAACCTCCATGATCTCGTGGGAGCCGGCGGCTGGTTCTCTTACTGTTGCCTGCTCTACTGGCACACCAGGGTCGTGGCCCTGCCTGTGTTGGGGCTCAGGGCAGTTCTGTGCTCGTGGGCCAGGGCCTGGTTCTCGCGCACTGCAGCTCCCTCTCCTTGCTGCGGGAGTATTCGCCAGCTCTCCCTCCTATAGGCTGCAACCAGCGCAGTGCGGGCCCTTGCCTTCTCCTGGTCTCCTCCCTGCGGGCGTGACCCGGGCCAGTGTCCCTGGCTGCTCTCTGGGGGACTCCTGGCCGGCCGCACTGCGGGGGGCCTTCTGGGTGCCGTGTGCTGAGGTCTCCTCTCGGGAGTCATGGCCCTCGGTGGTTCCACTACCAGCTGGTTGACAGGACGCCTAGGACTTGTTCTGGATCTCGTCTCGCTGCAGTGGAGCGGAGTGTCTGGCGGTCCTCCACGGTGGCAGTGCGTTACGCGGCTGGCGCACGTCCGGCGCTGGTAGATGCGACCCGCGTCTGCAGACAAGTGCAGGGGCCTAACCTGTAGTTTGTTAGCCCGAGGGGCGGGGTTCGTTGGGGCAGGGCTCACTTCTGTCACGTACGTCGAGCTACACGTGCCCTGTTTTTTTCTCATAACTTTCTATTCCCCCCCCCCCCCCTCGCGATCACCTCTGGTCACCTTCGTACACGCGCTGACGGCGTGTTAACTCTCTCACGACGCAGGCCGGCGGGGTTTCCCCGTCAGTGAGGCGGCAGTTTCCACTCGGCGTGTCGCGCCACCTGGCGTGACGCCAGCACACGAGACCGTTATCAGGGCGGCTCTTCAGTCCCGGTACCGCCCGCCACTCCGGCTAGCTCGTTTACCTGCCATGCGTGCTGTTTGACGGCTTTAGAATTGCTTCCATAGTGGGAGGCAATTCAAACAACCAATGGTATCAAAATCGCGGGATACAGTTTGATGTTGCAGCTACATAAATCTATCATCTCCATCCAAAATTTAATTACACCTCTGGATAGCTAAAGTATCAAAGAATTCGTTACGCTAAGTGAGGACCGTGACGCATCGTGCGGGGTGGAGGGAAAAGCGCCGCCATTTTGAGGTCATTTTGCTGCGTTTCGTGATTTCCATTTCGTATAACTTTTGACTCGGAGAAGCTACGACGTTCGTTTGAGTTTCAATCGTCAGCTCTCGTCAAAATCTATCGATTGCATAAAAAAATATTAGTGTTAAATAGTTACAGTAAATACAAATGGTGTTAATATAAAAAATATAATCAAAAATACATATAATGTCGGCCTATACGCGTCAAAAAGCCAAATCCAAATACAGAGATCGTATACGGTTGGAAAGGGCTTCCCAAAAACAGTCGAATGATACCAATAAAACACCATATAACCGAGTGAAGCAGTGCCGGGAACGTAAAAGCACATACATAAAATAACGTATTATATTTTGTATAGAAAATATTACCTGTTACGTACACGTATTCACGGACAACACACGGTCGTGTCCATGACACAGCCACACCCCATTTTTTTTCTGTACATTTATCACTTAGGTATGTTCTATATCTGATTTAATATCGTGTTACGTAACGTATTATTAAATATTTTATTTTATAACTTGACCGCAAATGTGCGTAATTATTTGAAGCAATAAAACATATAAAAAAAAGTGAAGTAATACATATATATTGAGAACGAACACCGTGAATAATGATTTACGTAGCTTTTATTTTTTCAAAACGGACTGCAAAGTGCGTGAAAATTCGGCCAGTCTGGTTACAAAAAAATTCATATTTTTGAAGATACTCAAATGGGATATCAGATATTCATAAAATATAATTTGATAGCGGTAAAAATGTCACGATTTTGTTCTTAACTATCAATACTTGTGTGAACATTTACAATATCTGATGATGAAATCTGTATATCATCGTTGACAATAAAATGAAGGAAAAAAAATCGAAAAGATGAAATCCGAGCCTTGTGTTGCATGACGTCACGTCTTGGTCACCGGACTTTCAAAAGACCACGAGGTCTTATGGTCGCACCATGGCATGTGTTCAGTCACTCTGGTGCTGACTGCTCAATCAGTTATAACTAGTGGTGGGCAGTGAAATCCATACCTCTTTCTGTTCACCGAATCAAAATTTCACAGGTATTCCTGCGACCAGTTTCTATAGATAGCAGTGAAATTCGGTGAAATATGCTACCTACAGTGATACCACCAAACATTAAAGAAAAAATCACTGTTAATTTATATGGCCTATTGTAAAAAAATGTATAAAACATTTATATAAAATTTAAACTATAATTGATTAAACTGAACAATGTCATTTTACTTCAATTTAAATAAGGGATGACCCGGTCGAATCCTCGAATGCCACCGAATCTCCAGTATTCAAAAGATTCGGGATTATACTGACGACATTAGCGGAGACATTAACAGCTGTGGTTCCATCAGCAGAAGAAAGTTTAAAGCCTGCAGTGTTGGCTGATATTTCGCCAGCTAAGGAAGCTTCTAAGGTTGGTGATTCGCAAACAACTAACGAGCTTCGATGCCATTACTGTGACAAGATATTATAGCATAACAGTAATGCTCGTCGACACGAGAAGAGAGAAATTGCTAAGAATCCTCCTCGCTAAATGTTTGGCTGTAAGACATGCCATAAGCAGTTTGTTGAAAAGATAATATGAAAACGCGCTTGAAGACATGCAGAGGTCGTGTTGCATGGCAGATAATAAAGGTTTCGCTTCAACAATGATGCATCGATGTTCATAAGAGTACACCGGGAATTAGTGCAACTGCAGTAACATCAGAATATGGCTTGGGTCTGAAATGTTCGTCTTGTTCGACTAGACATCCTTGCGGCTATTTCGACATGTCGTTCGCATTTACCCATGATGCACAAAGACATGCACGTATTCGCAGTTTGAGACTACACGCGTAAAACTGTAAATGTGAAGTCCATGTACCTAATTTGGAACTACCTGCAGACATTTACACTCCTCGGTTTCTGTTGGAGACTCGTATTCGTACAAACAAACAAATAGATGGACAAAAACCGACTACGATGACTCCTGGACATGAAAATAAACACAAGACTATACTCGGTGCTTTAAAGGTAAATGATAATTGATTTCACCCAACGAAATCTGTGTTTCGTGGAATGTTGAAAGACTTCTATCATTTAGATACACTTAGTGAATGGAAGGACATTAGTATTTTTCTTGACGATATCAAGCAGAATATTACCAATCAGATTACTGATTATGTAACAACATACGGACCTACAAAATATAACTTGTGGCTGGACTCTGTATACCTATAGTAAAACATATCGGTTCTTGGACCAAAAAAAAGTGCGTTTTCAAGAAATGAATACTGCTCTTTACCTATTACACGACGTGAAGGAGTCTGTTAAACACAGTATGGAGAAATTCTGTCAGGAAGAGGAAGACTATGTCATTAAAGTATCTGGCTGGTCTGTGTCTTCAGTAAACCTATTGGGGCTGATAATTAGTCTGTTCACGCCAATGCAGAGATAATTTGTTTTTAGATTGCTTATTTTCTCAAGTGTTTCTGTAGTAGAGTATAGTTTTTAATTTTCTTGTTTGTAAGTTTGTTGTTTTTTTATTAGGACCTTCTTTTTGGTAATTTTAATGTAATAAATTTATTTGCATTAGTCAAAGATCAAACTAAGGCTATCGAATTAACCAGTAAACAAATTACTTAATTTTTTCGATTAATTATTTAATTTTTTCCCAGTTTCTATATAAAAAATTACAGATTTCCAAAATTGTGGTTAAATGTCAATTGGGTAGGAGCATTGGAAATATTTGAATACTGCCCTCTAGCGGGCAAAAATTAAACTAATATGTGGACAGCGCACTCTAGCTGATGACAATTAGGCTATATGTCGGCAGCGACATCCAGCAAATGAAAACTAGATGGCCGCCATACGTCATACTGGCTGACCTAATATCTGCCTTGGCATCAAGTGGTGGGAGGTCACTCACTAGTGGCTTCTGTGGAGGAAGGATCCGACGGCATTTTTAATCGATTGCTCTCGTTAGGTTTGACTCCAGTACATCTTTATATTTTTGACTATCAAAATATATTAAACAAAATTGTTTTATGAAATTCTTTTCTTTTCTTTTAAAATCGTATAGTAATTACGGAATCTATTTATGGCGTAAAAATTTCTAAATGACTTTGATTAAAATTTTATTAAAATTTGATTAAACAAATTTTTATATATTATAAATGTTCCCGTTAAAATGGGATAATATTCACGGTTTTTAAAGACGGCGACCGTAACGACAAGAGCAACAATGGCGCCCGAGGCCAAGGTCCTTATATAAAAGGTTTAGGGGGGGGGGGGGGGTTATGAGTCTTATGCCGCTTTAGGGATTTTCAAGCCGTTGACATTTTTCAGGGATAAAATGGTTAATTGTTCCTCAAAACGGTAATTTTTTTCCTCGAAATTGAGAAATTCCTAGGAATCTTGAGTCTCTTTGAGGAATGTTGAGGAAATTTGACACCAAAATGGCCTCCGTTACGTCGCAATCCAAGATGGCCGACACCACCGACACCACAACCTAGATCCTGCCGCAGCACCGACCAATATACACTACTCCCGTGACGATACACAACCATGAACATGTTCACAGATGATTCTTTGTGAAATAAATTAAAATGTTTTGGCTTATGCTCCGTTAGTAAAAAGCTTCAAGTTTTATGATATTTAAGTTGTTTGCTTCATGTACCTATTTTTTAAAATATTATAATTTATTATAATTTTGCCAGCTAGAAATTTTGATCACAACAGCTTTAATTAAATTGCTCTTTCAACACATATATTAGGAGAAGTTATCATAATTAAAAGAAAATAAAAACATGTTGAGAGGTTATTAGTCAAAGTGTATAGGTACTGAAAAAGTGTGCTAAGCTAACATTTTTGTAGACTTTCAGTCGATTGGCTTCACTATATTTTTATATTAAAATCCAGTAATACCAAAGGGATTAAGTAGGTAACAGTTTATTGGATATACCAGAGACTACAAAAAAATTCAAATAATTTTATTATCAAATGATTTCTTTACACTATTCCGTATTATTTCTAGTGCAACATTAAACAAAGTGGCAGAAAACAAACAATTCGTATACACTACAGTCAGTGGAAAGAAGGCATTAAATAATGGTTGATAACATATACATTACATAACATAACAGACACATTTAGTGAGCTTGAAAAGTGAAGTTTTGAGACACTGAGGCTGTACTGTATTTTTTGTTACTTCATCTATGTCACATTCAGAAACATTGGAGCATAGTCTTGTTGCATTCTTTCAACAATTTTTGTTCATTAATGTGCTAAATAATATAATGTATTTTTATTTAAATTTCACCTTTTTATATATTTAACATATACACAGCAATAAGTACTTTCAAAAACAAATTCAGTAACAGCCACTTTACAGTTACCTACATAGATATTTCTTTATCTTCTCTTAGAGTGCACACCCAAAATAAATGTGACTAATATAGGAATTATAATTGCATAACTTAATTTTGATATGAAATTCAACCTGCAAAAATTATCCAGTTAAGAATATGCACTAGTACCACTTTTATAGTAACTAATAAATGCACTTGTCTAAGCAACTCATTACAGTCTAACGTTTACATTTTTAACTTCTTTATCATAACAGCAAGCAACTACATCTGCGCAATGAATTTTAGAGCTGACAGTGAGTCTGCATTATGTATTTACCAAGCCTCTTGTTAACCAGTTATTTTGCAGTACAAACACTGTGGCCGTTGTACATTGGTATTGCTACAGATATGAGATATTTTGCCTTAACTATACATTGTATCAGTTTAAAATCATATAAATACTGACACAACTCATACTTTGTGGGTGCTTGTGATGTAAGTTATATATTTTATTTTATTTTGTTGAAACTATCCAGACCGATCACCATAATTAAATCCTACTTATCTAATGCCTCATATAGAGAAATATTGTCGAATTAAAGATAAAATTTAATGTCTAGACTTAAAAGAAAACTTATACAAAAATAGCAACATATTTTGATTTATAAAATGCATAATTATATTTGTGATTTATAACATTCTCTGCGAGTTATAATGTTCACATTAATACATTAAGCACAGGTTCATTTAAATAATAAATATTGGCTAATATTTTTTAAATTTAAATTATTTTTATCTCATTTAGATATTGTATATCTTAAGCACATTCACCTATAACAAGAAAATTCAAATTCTGCGATTTTCACCAAAAACGAAGAAACATCTTAAAGTTCTTGTTTCTCTATTAATTTCATCGCTAGGCGTATAAAAATATACATTTTATAAATAAGTATGGCTTCTTATATTAAGAAACCCTCATATTTAGTTATAGGAAAACTGCAAGATATGTAACAGTAAAACATTGGGGAAAATGTAGGATCGCAGGATTTTTTGCTGCCATTGTCTGAAGCTGTTCAGCTTCTGGTTTCAAACCGCTTTGAAGGCGAAGATTTCAACGACGCTTCAGACAACCTCGCAGCCTTCATCTTCAGGATAGTAGTTACCTGCAGTAGACGAGTGCTATCTTGAAGATGGTGACTGAAAGTCTACCGAAACCGCAGGGAAAGCTTCGCCTTACACCCGGCCAAAACCTAAAAATCAAGCAGCTTCATTAAAAAAATATATTTCCCAGGATTTGTTACATACAAAATTGCATCTGTGTGTAAGGAAAAGAGGCTACATGAAACGAAGCAATATGACGGCCGTACGGATTTTAGAAGAGCAGTTGTGGTTCGTATCTCATGGATGGTTAGAATGAGAATCGAGTTTGACTAAGTGTTGTTTCGTCATGTAGTGTTTCATACTGCTGAAGGTTTGCAACCAATATGGTTACAGTTTGTGCATAACCCACGTGACTTCTTGAGAACTGATTCCAAGGGGTTCTCAACTTAGGGAAGACAATTAATGCTCAAAGAATAAGTTTTGAATCTCCAAAAACAAGTTATTGAACCACACTTGCCTCTACTGCCTGCTTCGTTTATGCTTCTTGCAATGCTGCATACTGCAACCCTGTCTCCTGAAAGTTGCTTGGTTTGTGCATCGAAGGAAACTGTCCAGCCCCATTTCTGTGAGATTTCTGAACAATCTTGCAATGAAGACCAATTTATGTTGTTGTGGAAAACAACGTCAAATGTTAGGTTTATCATAGTGGAAAATTGACCACCTACGATTTTTATGTTAAGGTAAATTAATATTCATTTACGTTACATTTCAATTCAGTTTTATGAAAACTATAATTTGTGGAATAATCTGGAAATTTACGAGCTACCAATAAGAATATTTTGCGTGATTCATATGAAAGGAAACAAATAGAAGAAAAACTAACTTTTGTTATAGCCCTGGAACAAGCTTAAAGTACTCTCCTAAAGTTGTCCAGTAATGTGCAGCTTGATCATTTTACCTCTTACAGGTAACATTTTTAAATAAATAGTTTTATACCGAGGTATTTTTTGTTGAGAGTAGATAAAAAAATCTTCAATTACAACAATACTGCAAATTTTACCTTTATTTTCAAGACCATTACTAACTCCGTGTACCACTGATTGATAGTTATACTGAAACTGATTAGCTTTAAAATTACTGTGGATTATAAACAATAATGATCAATGTACTTAACATTTAATGTTCAAGGTGTTATTCAAGCGCTTTAAATAATTTAAATATGTTCATATCTTTCGCAGGGAAAAAATTACTTCTGATATCCGATAAACACTTGTATAATTTAAAAAATAAAAACCAACGAAAATCTTTAAATACTTGTAATACTGAATTAAACTATCATTGATGTATAAAAAGTAATATCAGTACACAGCTATTGTAATTCCAAAATAGCATTAATACTTTACGTGAACATATATACTTAAGAAGCACAGTGTTTATACAAACTATAAACACAGCTTTTTTTTGCTATAACCCCCCTAATTCACCGAGTACATGCTGCACGCCCTTTGTCCTGTTCTACGTAGTAGTTTTGGGCATAATTAAGGCGCTCGTGGGAGCCTTTATAACGGTGCGGTATTAAGGCCCCTGCCTACCCGGCCACACACGCTTCAGGCAAAACCACGCGAAATGAAAACTGCTCGGGATATCCGAGTGTGTTTGCTAACGAAAAACATTTAAGGATACGCTAAGGGCGATGGGTAGTTTCGTTTAAGTATTTCGTTTTTAAAACTGTGCTTTTTAGGAGATTGGAAAGAGCTTAAACACGTGTTTTCAGAATAATCTTTAGACATGAAACACCCGGTAAAGGTTCTTTAAAGCAAATAAGGGAATTGCATTATAACTTAATCTTCATTTATCCGCCTTCTAATGATGTGGATTCATAGTTGCCCCCATGCACGGCTAGAAGACTGCGCGCCAGTCCAGAGGCGACACCGCGCTAGAAGCACCAGCGAGCGTCGCGCTTATCATCCCGCCTCGCAGTTACTATCAATGACATTCCAATGACACATTTAACTACTCAATATTAATTTTAAAAAGGCAACTTACTGAAAATTACCACTAAACGGCTTTAATATAAGTACTTATAAATTATTTAATTAATTTAAACGTAAACCAAACACATAAATATATAATATACACTTATTATAAAGTGCTAATCTTTGGATTCACATTTCTTGTGTACATTATCTTCGTAATAGAATGCTTCTGATCTGTATTAAAATTATAAGGTGTTACAATTCTCCACCACAATAAGTATACATTTCATAGCTTCGAAGTTTTGTCGCATGCAAAATCAGTGATTAACAAGAGTTGGTTGTGAAGATGTTCATATTGACACGTTCAAGCTTTACTTAGTCAACAAAGTTGACTCTTAAACTAAAGCTTTACATCATTATAGTTTCTTGTGTATTATTTTTTGTAAATAAAAAATAATTTACTCGCTTAGCAACTAATACCACAAAAATAGTTTGCAACTCTGATGTCTAGTTATCGAGTACAAATTTTTAATGTACACACACAATGAAAAATAAACACACCCTTTTAATGTCTAAATTTATGTCCTATAAGTCTATTACTCACTGTCATTAACATTTATAATTTTTTCTAGAAAAATAATAATTACAACATTTATGAGTTATGCCCTGCATTGTTTTACTTTCATATAGGCCAGTGGAATGATATAACGACATTGGGAGGTAAAGGCACACCGAGGTAGCTTTGTCAACACTAGGAATCACACACACTCTTAACCTCGGTGTATTTCCATTACCCTTCATAGCGACCATAATCCAACATAGTAAATCATGTGATGTGAGTGAAGAGGATTATCAAGGATTTTTAACATTTATAAACTTGTTTCCTTGACTGATAGCACGGACTTCCTACAGTTACATAACAAAGGTGACAGACATTGACAGTGCTATTGAAATGAAACTGCCAGTGGATGAAATATTAAAGGCGGGGAAATACTCAGAGACATGTAGGCTCGTCATCACTACTATTATTCAATGGTTGTTTTTGTTAATTTGTTAACATAGATCTCCTGAATTTTATGACATATTTTGTGTCACCAAATATTTATTAAAATAAAAGGAATCAAAAAACTGGCTCCAGCACATACTCAGCAGTAAATAATAATATACAAACATACAAGATCAATAATTCAGTCAAGGTTTATTATATTTCATACCTAAACGAGCCAGTGAAAATAAAAACTCACATGCTTAAGTTTAGCAACTGGTGCCAGCAATGTGTCACTGAATATCCGCGGATTTGCGTAAATTATTATTTAAATATAGGTTAGTATTTTATTATATTTATTAAATTTTCTTTTACTGATCAAGTTTTTGATAGTTTACACTGATATATATTATTTTTAATACAATTTTTATATTTTTAAAACATTAATTATGTTTATTATCTTACATGCTGCAAGCCTTTTTTACCGCTAATAATTTGATTATTTTTGTTTGTCTTAAAATTTTAGGAAATTGCATTTATATTTATGTTAGTTAAGTTATGTGTATTTTGTTTAAAGTGCTCTAGTTTCTAGCTTTTGTGTGTTTAAGTGGTAAACAAGGCACGCATTTATTACTTAAATAAAATAATTAGTTTTGTATTTTAAAAATGTATGAGTGAGTCTTTTAGTACTCGCCAGTTATGTGTAAACATCTAACGAGCAAATTCAAGTGTCCTCATGTTGTTCATGTTGGAAATAAACCTATAATACGATATTTGAACACTAAATTTAAATTATAATTCTTTAAAATAACGTAGAGCGTGTTAAATGATATACAAAATTTTCGCTTTTCAAGTATATAGTATCACATGAAGCTGCCTCGGTGTGCAGGTAATGATGTTCAGGGACGCTTGCATCGCTGTTACCGGAGTCATGTTTGTCGGTGGCGCTCTACTAGCGTTCCGATTAAACTGGCTCTCCACCTGCGCTCCCACTAAACAGGTTACATCTAATCTAAGAATGACGTAAGGAACACAAGGATGCAGCAGGCAACATGAAACCGGAGTGGCGCATGAAAACCGCAAATGAAAAACGTCCCTAGCCCTTCAATTTTACAAGCAAAAATTCAGGGAAAAATTTCTTCTTACACGTTTTACTTTTTTTGTAACTTGAGGGAAAGAAAAATTATTTGTAAAATAAATTCTCAAGTATTATCTTGTAAAATTTGCGATTTGAATAGCTTTAATTTTAAACCAATCCTGTGAATTTAATTAAACTAATGGTTTACACAAACAAAAAATGCTATAGTACATAAAATAATGGTAAATAGGATTTACAGTGAAAATTGTATATGTTGTACATCAACCTGTTATAAAATGTACAGAAATTTAAGTTTAGAATTACAATAAAATATGTTGGCAGTTAGATTTCAAAGTCTTTCTTTGTAAAAGGAACAAAATGTTTTACTGTGGAGGGTCTCTTTATTGTTTATGGAGACCTGCAAACACATACATAATTGTAATTTAAAAAATCCTTTATTTTACAAAAAAAATTATCAAATCGAAACGTGAAAAAACGAAAACAGTAAATCATGAATTTATGTAAACATAACGTTGGTTAGTAAATAAGGTTTAAAAGCAAGCCAAAACGCAATGTAAGCCGGAGAGATCGTAGGAATATCTTCTTTTCGCCTTGGCGGCGTGGCTTGTCAGCTAGAGTGAAAGGAAGCGGCTTCCAAACATTTATCATCTGAAATAAAGAAAATAATGAACAGGAAGTGGTAGGCAGATTATCGTGGCTATGGAAAATGGAGGTATGGTTGATGAAGAAATTTTTCTCTACCACTGAAAATTGCTGCCCTTTTTTATTGTATTCTGAGACATAATCAACACAGCTATTTTTGTACTGAAGTTTTCTAATGAATGACGGATTCCAGTAAATGCGAGGAATAAGGCATAAAATAACTGGGTATTATTTAAGGAAATGCTGTGAATCTCTATCATTAAACATTTGAAGTATTTAACGGGTAATTATTGAATCTCATATCTGATGGTACCTGAAGAAACTACCACAGTTAATTATTTTTTTACATTATCCATGACTCTCAAGAATGTGACATTTAAGCAGAATGACCAGAACATTTAAGCGACGCCCCATTATAAGGAGAACAATAACGTGTTCTTCAATTCCATTCTCATGTATTGAAGTATTAATTCAAATATTTCTAATAGTTAGAATAAAAAATAATAATTTGGAACTTAGTTTTTACGTGATTTTTAATGAGAAATAATTAGTTCACTTTCGGAAAATAAATGCAAATATTTTCACAATAAAAAAAATCCCCGTAAAGTGTAAAAGTAAATTCATTAAAAATACCGTATAGTTTTAACAGTAATTATGATTTTATTAAAATGTAATCAAAATAGTAAAATGTAAATGTAAGTCTGAAATCAGCTAGCTTCTTAAGACGACACTAGAAATATTTCTTTTTTAGGTGATAAATTATAAACAATCCTATGGTTGGCTCTAAAACCATCACAATTTGACCTTCTGAATAAGTATCTGTGCCAAATGTTGCTTGGGAAAAAAGAAATGGAGCAATTTGATTTTTACTTTTCGCTGCACGGTTAGCATCAAGACCAAAACATTGAGAATATTTTGGCAGTATGGGATGTGTATCATATTTAGTTAGATTTTACGAGTTAGTTAGCTTGTAGTTAGTTTGTTGCTCTTATAACTAACCATGTCATAACTATGGATAAGTTAGCAAGTATTTAATAAGTTAATCAATGCCATATTTCTTAATATATGTATAAATATTCTGATTTGTACTATCTTATACGCATTACATTTAAACGTCCAATCATCTGTAGCGAACACTAAAAATACGAAACTGGGAAAACTGACAGGTAAGTGTAAATAAAGTTAAAACTGCTACAAACGTATTCATTTGTTGAAAATTTTTGTCAGTTTTTCACTCAAATATCAATTATTTGCAGTAATTTTCAGTTTAATATTAATATGATAAAGTAGTTAATTGCTAACAACTGTATTTTTTTTTAGATGGAATCGAATACGTGATACTTTTATTTTAAGTCTCTGATACATTAGCAAGCACATGGCAGATAGTCCAAGCTTGCCACACCTCTAATCCGTGCAATAATAATTACGTGTGTGAGAGAGAGAGGATACGCCTTTCAAAAATTCTCTAACTTCAGTTGTGACTTAAATTAAATACTCTTGATGGAATGAATCAGCTCACATAGCCTACACGCCAAACGCTACGAGCAAAACAGCGTGAACGAAAAGCTGCACATGGTATGCGTATGGAGCGCTCCGCGTTAGGTCGACCAAGTTCCTTGGGAAATATGGATCCCGGCCTTCATCGCCACATCAGTCATCCACCAACAAACATGATCCTCTGGTGCCTACTGTGCACAAAAGCTTCCCTCGAGCTTGCAATTCTCGTCACTATCTCCGTTACACTACTCATGCACCAGCTAATTACGCGAACATGCTTCAAGAAGTGCGTGTCACTTCACTAGCTCTAGCTGTCCTCACTAGATAAGCACGCACTACACCACCTTATCGCATCATGTGTTTCCCGTTCTGTAGCATTCACTCTCCGCCATCAGGAACAGGTTTGTGAATACTAATGTATTTCAGTCGTGCTGACTTCAGCTAGCCCCAAATATAAACTTCACGCCACACTTTCTTAACATAAATACACCACGTTCCTTGTTCTGATTACCATCATCGATTGGTAAACTGTAAGAAGTTGGTTATCAGCTGTTAATTTACTAGCAAGCAAACATATTTCTTTGGTAAACCTTTCGTGACACTTCAGTTAATTACAAGGTAAAAAGTAACTCGAAATAAATGACAATTTCACATAAGAAATTTACACAAGTTTGAGAGAAAACATTCTTTCTTTTTTCTACTAACAAATATCTGATGGTCACTCTTGAGAATTACATTATTTTCTAACATCGAACTCAACTAAGCTGAAGAAGTAAGACTTAAATAAGCAAAATTGTACAGATACATACTTATCCACTTTACAAGCGTACTTAAAACTTTGTAGAATTACAAATAAATTTTTACAGAAGAAGGATTTCATACTAATTTCTGGATTAAAATGGCTGATGTAGTGCAAAACTAGTCCCAGTATAACCAACAACCGGTCACTCAGGTTTTTTTTCTCCTGTTTACCATTAATGATTCATCGGGGAATGGTTTCACTTTTTTTTTTAGTTTAGTCTTCCATTATATTGTGGAGCTTCTACCTTAAACCACCTGGTCCAATACATTCATTTTGAATTACTGTCATGTTAAAAATTATCGATTATACTGCCACCTTTATTTGAAAGCTTTGTGACGTCGTCAATGCTACGTTTCTTCCTGTTGTTAATATTATGTTTAACGTTTTTGATTTAATTAATATTTTTACTATGTTGCTATTATTAGTTTTTTTAGGTTTTTCGATTTGTTTTAAGGTATTTTTCATACGTTTTAATTTTTCCTCTTATTTGATTTTTATTTTTATACTACTGTGAAGAGTTTTACTTTAAGAAATTGGCAATCATTTATGGGAATCGATAGAAAAAATGGTATTAATTTTAATTATCTATAAGAGGTTTTAAGTGTGGATGGCTTAATGTGATCGTTTCTCTTGATCGCCTATTTTTCAAACCGTTTACAAACACGATTATTTTGATTTAATGTTTGGTTTCATTAGTAAAAGTCATTGAACCGTAATTTTCTGTGCTTACGTGTGGGCCAAGGTGATCAGCATGCTACCTCTACTGCGTGTAAATGTCAGATCAGTTAGTAAACACGCGTACTTGGCGTCCAAACACAGCTGCGGCTCGAGCCACTGAGATGCACTCTAGCGACATCTCCTGGTCGCGCGGCTAACACCTCGGCACGGGTGCTGCGCGGGTTGCTGCTTTCCCAGGCGCCGAGACCCAAGTGAGGAATACGTACTGGGCGGTTTTCGATTCCTCCCCTAGGATTGAGATGGACGTCTATAACTTCTACGAACTACTGCTCCTTGTTTAGACCTGGCATAACTAAACGTTCATTTAACAAAGCCACTCTAATGAGTTCCTTCCAAGCAGGCGTCGCTCTTGTTGCGGTATTTAAAACTTAAACGTGCATTTTGAAAGTTGTTATAAATATCTGATGTTAAGTGATCCTACAGTACACAACTTTCAGTAATAAATAGGACCAGTTGTCCAAAATAACATAAGTTTTCAAAGTTCATTAATAAAGATTTTTTTTAGGAAATATGAGATAAAATATATTTCAGTAAAATGTAATAGACATCAATTTAGAATGCAAATGGAAATACTCAAATTAGTTTTCAGCCAGTACATAAGTTACAAAAACCAATCATGATTTAATGAACAGAAAATAAATCACCTAATCTTACAGTTTGTGATTATTTAAAATTATGGGGGATTATTATACAACCGAGTGATATATATTTCTTTGGTTTCATATACCACATTATTTTACTGGAAAATTAACATGGCTCAATAAAACTTATTTCTTTCTTGTATTTATTAAATTATAATATATCTATTAAATTTTGTATTTAGATCTTACTTCTTTTAAATCGTCACCAAGAACACAAATCAAAATTAAATCAATAAGTTATAAATATATATTACTTAAGAAATTTAAATGTCTTTGTCGAACACCATGATGCAACAAGGTAAGTTGGACAAGATCGACATGTTGGTTTGTTACATCAAACACTAACAGTAATTATAAATAACATTTTTATCATACAACTAGAACTAGAACAACAGCAACAATAGTTACTTCAACTTTCTTAAATCCCTGTTCATATCCAGCATCATCTAGACAAACGACAAATAACAACATCCCGTCAACATGTAGTACATTATGCTAATTTTATTTAACATTTACAATATTGTAATTAACATCCAAGACAATGTCACAGCCAAAGACTCCATCAAATGTACATCAATAGTGTCGAGGATTGACATACGTATTTTAATTCTTCGAGAGAGAAAAAAATGTTACACATAATTTTCTTGTTACACTGTGTCTAGTTTTTAGAAGGTTTATAATGTGATTCAGTACTGTAATAATAAGGTTCCCCTTGTGTGTTGTGTATCCTACATTATAGCACTTTAACGGCAGTGAGTTTTTTTAGTCATAATTCTGTATGCAAGTTTATTCTCAAAGAATCATTCACATAAACGTTTTCCCACGTTACATTGCAAACATCTGTGACACATCATTGACCACTAATGGAGAAGATAAATTGTGGGTGCAAAGACACTGTATTGTTTGGGGCCATGCTTAACACTTATTATCCAAATATTTTGTTTTGTTTGTTAATAAATAATACCTTTAATCTCAATGCGCAAACAAGTTAATTGCACACACAATTTAAGATATATTTAAAAGACACGAGTATTTATTTAAATTCTAACAAAATTGTATCCCTCAGAAAAAAATTACACATTATGATTTATTTGAAACAGGCATTCTGGGTTTCGTAAATAGTGAAAACATCACTAAGTACATTGTCATTTATCTGTTTGGATATGGTCAGAGCTACAGTATCGTTACACAGTACTTAGTGTCTTGATCAGTAGTTGCCGTTACAGCATGTATGTGCTACATTCACTGCCATAAAGCGCAATTGTCATTGGTGCAAAAGTGCACTAATGTGTGAGGGGAAAGGGGAAACCTTGCAGTCTTTAAATGAACACATATTCTTCCATCGGTATGTAATCTCACTTTAACACGAGTGCTTACACTTTCAGTCCATGGGATTAAGGAAGCTTAACTTTTATGTATGTGTGAATGGTAGGAATCAAAAATATTTCACAATATTATCGAAGGTCACACCCGCCCACAGCCAAATATACCGATACCACCTTATGTTTACATTTTCACTACAACCACATCATACTCTTAAGAAAATAAACACTGAAAGGACCAGCTTTCTTTTTTTTTTCTCATTCACTTTTGATTCCAGTCTCTAGCTTTCGTCAACACGAATAGTTAATCTAGCACAAACTACATTGTCTATAAAACTGTATGAGTCTACTGTCCGATCACCGCAACATAATCCCCGGCTGGAGTGTATAGTCGGGTGCGTAGGAGAAATAAGCACGTAGAACGATGTTAAAGCTGTCCAAGTGTTCAAAAACAACAACCATGTTGATATTCACTAAAATTAAAACTACAAATCTTAGACTGTAGTCAAAACCAATTTTAAAAAAAACACACACACTAATAGCATTTTGAGGAATTTAACTTCGGATCTAGTTCATGTACAATTTAAAATGTTTCAAGCCACGTTTTAACTAAGTACATTTCATTGCAATTAATTGTAAGGCTGTTTTGTTTTAAATATTTTCTTTGCATTTTTAAACTTTAAATAAAGTATTTTTAACTGAGGTTTAAAGTATTATCGAGTATAAAAATAATTAGTAGGTACTTTTAGTTGGCCAGATAATATTTTTTTGAACAACTTTTAAGAAAATATAATAAAACCCTGATAATAAATAAACTGGTTTTGAACACTTGAACGCTGTGACGTCACATGTGTTTCTCTCTCGCAAACACAGTGGCTTGACCCCGGTGCCGGCCAATGAGCGTAGCTCTTCTTCCCTTGCGCCGTCTCGCGCCGCGCTCCGAGCAGGGCAGAGCAGCCGGTGTGCGCACAGTACATGCTCCGAGCAGGGCAGAGGAGCCGGCGCGCGGACAGTACAACTCCCGGGAATAGAAACCTCACAGCCACGCAGTCAACGAGTCCGGTACAGCGCGGCCATAGACTAACGAATACATAGACTGGCTATCGTCTCCTGCGCATGGCACCAACATCGGCGTACGATTCGCCAAAAGAACTGTCCAAAATTAATAGATGCGAACAAAGACACGCGAAGTTTTTCCTACGAATGTTTCTCCAACAGATAGGTAGACACATATTTAGTTGGTTTGGGCGCAGTGCGTATTTTAATGTACTTCTCCATAAAACCACTTTCTTAACCACAGCAAAAATGTTTGTTTAAGAATGGGCCTATACAAACGTTTGTGTTTCTGCAATAGAAAGATTTAGTTTTTGCTTGTCATGTATGTTCGTAGTAATAAAGCTATAAAGAAATATTTGTGTAGTAAGCCAAATTAGTGTTACTTTTTTTTACCCCCCCCCCCCCTAAAAAAAAGAGAAAGATGTTACAGTTGGAGGCCTTGTTGCCATATTATTTTTTGCGAAACCGTGTGATTAAACCTTATATGTAAATATTATGAACTGGAAGAATTGTTAATGTCTAAATATAATGAATATAAAAAAAATATTTTCAGCAATAAACACGTTATCGATTATTTAATTTAAGATTTATTTAGCCTGTCCGTCATGAAGAAAGTGGTTTCGCAGTGTACCTAGTCACGAACCATTGCAACCCTGCGGGGTTCCGACTCGGGAGGCGAGCTGCTGTGACGTGGTCCAAGTCGCTCCCTGGGTCGCCCCCGCCGCGCTGCGACGCCCAGAACACCGTGGAAATGCCGCTGTCTCTCGCCTGGCGACGGTGCAAGGGAGGGAGATACGAACAGAAGAGACGCCGTATTGTTGGCAACAATTTTGCGCCATAACCATTTTTTTTTTATCGCGTGACATTGCAACTTTGCCTTCGTTTAAGCCTGCAGCTATAAAGATAACATTAATACACAGAACAAATTTTTTTTTTCTGTATTATTACAAAATATTCCTTTAGAAACAAGTTGCCAGGAAATAGTTATTAATACTACATGAAAGGTATTGTAACTTTGTACATCATATGGCTTTGGTTATTTTTGCATTTACGTATAAGATACGTTTTTCGTGATAATACTGAGTATTTATTACAAAGATTGGCGCGTAATATTATTTGTTTAAATTTATGTTTAATGCAATTTTTTTAAACCATGGAAATTTAATCGAAATTGCAATAATTAGACTTCATTATGTTTTAATGAGCTTATTAATGTGTTCAGTTAGTTTTAGAAAGCTGTTCAGAAAAAGGTTTACAAATTAACTTTTGGCTGTACTAGGACAACAAAAACAAAAACGCCCGGGTAAGAATCCAAACCCAGTATTATTACGAAAACCATTTTTTTTATAGCGATACATTTGTTGTCACGTAAATGTACAAATTTACAAATATCTGTAATTTTACATGAATATTTCTATTCCATTTCCAAATAAATCTTATGAGTATATTTACTAAATGCCATCTGAAATCACTGTAGCAGCCAGTTCTTAATTACTTCAATTATTCCATTAAATTATATACATTATGCTTTTGAAAATCGAGCAGTAGAAAATGGTTACGGTAAAAAAATTGTTGAAACCAAGATGGCGTCTTTCGGTTTCCATCTCCTCTCTCCATGAAACGCAGTCCTCTGAAAGTGCTTGCACGACGCGAACACCTGGAGCGCTGCGGTGTCTGCGCAGTGCCGAGTGCGCGCGCGCCGGCCGGAGGGCGACATAACCTCAAACAGCGGCGCGCGCGCCTCACAGCCGGTTGTCCTCGAGCGACTCGGCGTCGCCCTGCAGCCGGCTCGACTCCTGGATCACCGGGAGGCCGTTCACCAGCACGATGGTGTTGCGCACGCTGTCGTAGGAGGCGGGCGAGGCGGCGGGCTTGCGCAGCGCCGGGCCCCAGTCCTCGGTGGGGCGCGTCAGCGCCCGCAGCCTCTGCGACAACAATACAACTGCCGCTTGGAGCAGGCATGGAGGGTTCCCTAGACCCGTGAAGAGCTGACGATACTGCTCCGGTATTGCGACACTCTTATTTATTTGTTGTGTTTATTAAATTATAATACATCTATTAAATTTTGTATCTAGATCTTACAAATAAAAATTAAATCAATAGGTTATAAATATACTTTACTTAAATAATTTAAATGTCTTTATAAAACATGATGATGCAAAAAGGTAAGTAGGACAAGATCGACATGTTGGTTTGTTACATCAAACACTAGGCCAGTAATTATAAATAACTTTTTTTACATACAACTAGAACAACCACAATAGTTACTTCAACTTTCTTAAATCCCTGTTCATATCCAGCATCATCTAGGCAAAAGACAAATAACATCCCATCAACATTTAGTATATTATGATAATTTTATTTAACATATAAACTTTTGTGATTAACATCCATGACAATGTCGCAGCCAAAACTTCCATCAAATATACAACAATAGTGTCAAGGATTGACATACGAATTTTAATTCTTTGAGAGAGAAAAAATCTGGGAGCTAGGAGAGGTTCGATAGGCCTCTACCGTATACCGTAACTGGTATTCAGGGTGATTGAGGAGTCCCACTAAGAAGTGGTGGATTGTGGTAGGCGCCAGCAGTACTTGTTCTAAGAGTTAAGAGCACAGTAAACTGTCTGGTTAGCTGAGTGAGCTAGGAGGTTTCTAGTGGTGTCAATGCTGGGATGCGTGGTCTCAGCCTCTCTACATAACTGGGGCCCTAACAGCTTTCCTGATTGCAATTGGAAGGAGTGTATCCCCTTCTGAAAGCAAGCCACAATATATTATTAATATAAGGCTCTGGACTGGGATGAGACCAGTAGAACCTAGGACAGTGCTGTCTACTTATATAGGTGTTGTGACCTGTGTTTGGTGACGAGTCTACATTAAAAACATTTAAGGGCATTAGTAAAACACACAACCTTACCTGTTTACCACGTGGAATCATCACATCTTGTGACATTACAAGTCATAGATAGACTACTGCTGTGTGTTGTAAAAGACTGTAAACTTGAAACAAAAACCATAGAGGGTGCCTTTCAAAACAACTTCAAACTGGGGTACCAACTAAGAAATTAGCAAGAAGAACTCAACCAGAAGACTTGCCTGTGTATCAATTGTTTGGACTACAGTGAAGAACATTATAAAACTTTCCGTAACCACCAAAAGTTGGCACCAAAGAATAATTTGAACAACTAAATTATAGTTTATTTTAATCTTTGAAATTTTATGCATAAGAATAATTAGTTTTGCTTATAACCCAAAATTCCAAAATATTTCAATTTTTTGGCTTGCATTAATTCAAAACAATCGTATATTTTATTGAGCTAAGAAAAGGGAAATACTATTATAGAAAAAGAAAATGTGCTACTTATTTTACAACCAGACCCTTTTTTCAAAAGCAATGACGGTTTGAATACGATAGTTGTGTATCAAGGTGGTCAAATTTCTGTGTTGCCAAATAATCTGACCTTACTTTTATATCGTTAACAACAGTATTTGGAGAATACCAATTTATGGACAGAGACCAGAAAATTCACGGATTCATTTCGCATTACGCTAGAATTCAAACAAATGTACCTTCATATTTAATTTTTTATTTGCTCACAGTTTATCTGAAGGACTCTGAGCCAACGAAAAAAATATCGTATCGCAAGCATCACAGTTGACATGTCTCATAAGCCAATGAGCAAGTGGCACTTGCCCATTTGTGGAGTCTATCCTAAAGGTCATTGAAACCGCGAATATTGTCCAGTTGCTAGTTGCGGGTAGTGTTAAGTATTAAGAGAATATGAAAGTTGAAGCGACAGTTAGTGAGCGAGCGGGACAACTCACCTGCATCGCGGAGCCATCCGCTCCGACCGCCATCTTGTAGACGCCCATGCTGACGATCACGCAGACGGGGAAGACGCCGACGAGCCAGCCCACGGCGTCCGCCCACGCGGGGTACACGTAGGTGCCGTACCGCACCGGACTGTACTCCAGCCAGTTGAAGAACAAGATGAACTGCAACATCACGTGGTCACGTGGAGCTGCCTTACCTCGCCAACGCCATATCTTCGAAACTGAAATAATTATTTTTTCAGCAAAACTATCACGAACGTGTTTAAATGCAATTGCAGTTAGTAGTATATTATAGCCGATCAGGGGACAGGGTTCAGGGTGAGATGCCGAGGTGGCAACCACCATCTTGGATTGTGATGTCACGGCGGCCATCTGGCATGACCTTGACCTTCAAATTTGGCCAATAATTGCTAAAATAGAGTAAAAATCGCCAAAAATGACTCAAAATTCGCCAAAATTCGCCAAAATTTCCAGTTTTCGGGGGGAGGGTGGGATATATCTGCCAAAAACTCTCAAAAAATAAGAGAAATAAAAAACGTACCCTATTTTGAGGGGGGGAAAACTAAAACAATTAAAAAATTTGGAATTCGATAAACTTCAAAAGAACAAAAATTCCTAAAAGCTGCTTAAACTCCTTTTCAACAAGCCACTGTAAACTGCTGTTATGCCATGTTATTCCCACCATTTTGAATCATTTCATGTCCGCCAACTTGAATATCCGTAAATATTAACTTAGAAATTAGTGAATCATTTTAATGTTTATAAAAATATTTAAAATAATATTTAATATAAAAATCACATATTTTAATTATGACATCACGACCGCCATCCTAGAGGCTTCTGCCACCATATTAGTTTAGTTTTTTACCCGCCAGAGTGCAGTATTATTTATTTCCTTGACATCGGCCATCTTGTCGGCCATCTTGGAAATCTGAAATTATTAAATTGGATAAAAATTACGAAAATCATCAAAAAATCTATTAGTAAAATAGTTAAATCTCATCCTTTGATAAAATCAGGTGGTTACAGATAATTAAATATCACCTCATTGTCAGGGGCGCAACAACTAAATTTTCAAAGGAGTGGCAATATACCTTTTTATAAAGAATCATCTATCCCCCTATTGAAACGGGGGGGTCCGGGGTCCTCCCCCGGGAAAATTTGTATTTCAAGGTGGAAAATGGTGCTATTTAAGAAGTTTTATTATCTAAAAATTGATTACACAGCTAGTGGAAATAAAATATCCGACTTGTACAGCACTTTCTTTGCCCCCGTTTGCCCCCACTTCAAGGTTTCAGAGGGGGGGCAAAATACCCTTGCCCCCCCCCCCCTGTTGTTGCGCTCCTGCTCATAGTAACATTTTACCAATATAAATGACAGGTACGAGAAATAAAACAACAAATTTTTACAAATAATATTTATTATGCTAGTTCTACTCTACTTCATGTATACATGCAAAACATAAATAGAACAATGAATACATCTACTTCTGTAATGGTAAAAATGACTAATTATTCTCAGCTCCAGTCTGTCCACCGAAGTCATCGTCCAGCCAAATCATTTTCCTATATAGTCTTGTTTCTTCTCTCCAGAGTTTCTTAATACTTTGTTTTACAGACTGTATATGGCAGTATTAATCGTTTCTAAGCGCACTTCTTCTCTTGGCCCTCGAGTGGCTCAGGTTTTCCATACATGCAGTCAAGCCATAACTTATATTTCAATGCTCTGGGTGTCACTACTTCATTAGTAAGCGGATTATGTTCAGCTTTATATCGTCAAGAAAAGTACAAATGTCTTTAGGTCCACCTAAGTTATTTAAATAATAGAAGTCTTTCAACATTCCACGAAATGTTGATTTAGCTAGGTGGAATCCATTTTATTTTACCTGTAATGCACCAAGCACAGTCTTGGGTTTAGATTAATTTCCATGTGTCATTACAATCAGTGGTTGAACATCTGTTTGTGTGCATACGAGTCTCTAACCTAAACTGAGGAGTCGAAATGTCCACAGGTAGTTCAACAGTAGGCACACGGACATCACCATTACAGATTTTAAATTGTTATCTCAAACTGCCAATATGAGTAAACCAAACATGATACTTTTCACAGCAAAATTTGTTACGAATTCTTCGTACATTCACTCCTCTCATGTCTTCATGTATCATGAACAAATACGAAAGACATAAAAGTAGCTGCAAGGATGTCTAGTTGAGAAGACAAACCTTTCAGACCCGAACGAGATGCTGATGTAACTGCTGTAGGACCAATTCCCACTGTACTCTTAAGCGCGTCGATACACCGCTGTTGGATTGATAACTTTACTTTCTGCCGCACAGTACAGTATCTTTTACATGACTTCAAGTAAGTTTACATATTATCCTTTCTAGAAATTTTCTTGTGGCATTTCTCACAGCTTAATATTTTGCAAGATGGTTTCTTCCAACATTCTCTCCTCTCGTGTTGACAAGCATTACTGTTGCTCGAGAACATATTTCTACAATGACGCCATCGATTCTGAGAAGACACCACTACACCTACAGTAGTCATTGTTGATACTAGTGGTACTGCAACCATTGAAGTCTCCATCGACAGTGAAATATCATTCATCGAGGTTTCCTCTGTAGCCATCACTGCAGACATTAAAATCTCTTCTGCTGGTGAAACCACCATCGTCGCTGATGGGATCTCCACCTTCGATTGTACACATTCCATCGAGTTCTTCGTGGTTATATTCGACGATGCCAATGGGATCTAGGTTGACATCAAAGTTGCTGACAACAGGGTCCCCGATGTGAATGGTACACAATCCATCAAAGTCTTTGTAGTTGTCGTCGACAATGCCAATGGGAACTGCGTCACTGCCATCGCTGTTGCCATTAGGTTCTACTCCGTCGATGGTACAACATCCATCGAGTTAGACATTAATGATGTCATCAAGTTCTCAAGAATAGCCAGATACCGGACTTCTGTTTCAGACGAGTCAAACTAGGTGATCCTTACACCATTGTAGCCAGTAACAAACTGAAAGTCATATCGTCTTGGACTCACTAATATACTTTATGGAATAATGTGCTATTAAAAACAAGATCCATTTTCTATAATACACGAGTCAAAACTACATTTAAAAAAGGAGCACACTAAAAAAAGGTAACACATTTGGAAGCACATTAAAAAAGGATGCACATTTGTATGCACATTAAAAACGTAAGCACATTATAAAAGGAAGCATATTTAACGAAAATGGTGCACATTTGGACACACAAAAATTCGACAAAAAGGATGCAAATTTAACAAAAAGGACATACATGTGTATTAACATTCAAATCAGAAGGGATACGTTCTCGCCACATTGATACATTCTCGTCAAAGTGATTCTATACTGCCACACAGGGATCTGTTCTCGTCACAGAGATACTTTCTCACCACATGGTTATGTTCTCGCCACAGGGATACAATCTAGCTACAAGGATATGTTCTCGCCACATGAATACAATCTTGTTACAGAGATATGATCTCATCAGTAGGATATTAAAATACAGTCTTGACTACGTAAATTTAACGATGCGATCCCCAATTTACGGTAGGCTACAATGCCTCCAACTGTCTTTGACTCCAAATGTCTTTATCTTCAACTTGACTCCAGCTGCCTTAGGCCTAACTTCTCCAGCGATGTATGGCTGCAAGGCGATCTGGCTACGAGGCTACATGGCAACAAAGGATACTTGGCTACGAAGCTAGTATACGAGGCTCCGACTAGCTATATGACTACAGGGCTACAAGAGTATAATACTACAAGGCCACAAGACTACATGGCTACAGGCTTATTGGCTACGATACTATGAGGTTATAGGACTGCGAAGCTACAATTCTACTAGGCTACAAGGCTCAAAGGCTACAAGACTACAAGGCTACAGGGCTACAAGTCTAAGAGGCTACGAGACTATAAGACTGCAGGGCTACAAACCTTATCCACACAAGGCTACAAGGCAACAAGTCTACGAGACTAAATGGCAACAAGACTACAATGCTACACGATTATTAGCTCTGAAGCAACAATTCTACGATGCTACAAGGCTCCAAGGCTACGAGACTACAAGGTTACATGACTATAAGACTATGATGCTACGAGAATATGAGGCTACATGGCTTCAAGACTACAAGCCTACTAGGCTACAAGTATACGAGGCTATGAGACTACATGGCTCTAACTACCTTTGATTGTTCAGCTGCGAGAGTTAATTTATCTCATGCAAACGAACTTAATGCAAACAGTCCCGATTTTTGCAACAAATTTCACCATGTATTGTGTTGAGGTAAATATTATTTATTTTTTATGTGGGATGCGGAATTCTCTCTCACAATCTCATGAGAAGGAGGGCTGCACTAGAAATCAAGGAGAAGGAAGTTTGTCTTGCATGTCAGTGTGTCTCAGCTGTCTCAAGGCACAGTAGTATACTGAGTAATAACAATTTTGTCTAAATTCCACTTGATATATAAATATTACTACTGATGATTTGGTAGCATAAATTCACTAAGTAAACGAAATTCAGAATATATTTGCTTGTCTAATTACAATAAAGATTACATGCAGGGATATTTTTCTCAGAAATAACCTGAGTTATGTGGAGAAAACCGTAAAACTACTGACGGAAATAATCAATACCCCCATGGAGAACACCAACAGCAGTATTGTCAGGAAAAAATCATAAGCACATGGAGAAAACCAAGATAATTCCTGAAAATCTAACAATGTATGTCACCAACGAGCCAACCATCTACCTCCTATCGATTTTTTTTTACGTATATTGGTTTTAGTTGACAGTGTTGTTGACATTAACATATGTGAGACAACAATGCCTTATTCGGGACTTTAACCCAGTATCATTCGCACCAAAAGCCAGCATGCATACAATCACACTACGAGGTTTGGTCACCTGAAATCAACAGTATTGTAGGAAAATGGCATTTTAATGTAGTCCTTCGTGCGCATTAGAAACCCAGTCTCTATCCACCATTATTATTTGTGGATTAAAAGCCTTTAGGTTAAAAATTATCAGTAGATGGCTTTATGTGACATAGTTAAAGTCATTTTCTGCATCACCATTGCCATAAAGCAAAATCCAAAATATTTCTGTGGATAAACAATGCTTGATGATGGTTAATACGTATTGAAAATGTATTTCCATCATTAGAAATAGTACCACTTCCATAAAATTCAGTACCTTAAAAATAAACTACATCATTCTTCACTTTACTTGGGTGTCCCATAGATATGGCAGAGACAATTAGCTGGACAAAAAACGACTTAACAGCATGGAAATAAGAAGTCAGGAAGTGGGTGTATCAAATCTTTAACATGTTAATAATTTAAGTCTAAATGAGAACGACTTCCCACTTGAATAGTACAGATTTTTTGGTTATGATGACACTTAATGCCAATTCCATGATGATTTGTAGTTAATATAATTGTTTTAAATACTCCCTTTAAGTGACTGACTGTGATACCTCCTGACTCCACACAGTGCTTGTGCACACTCGTGCACACTCATGCACGACCGGCCATTGTTACCAGTAGTGTTGACGGTGTGACACATACTAATACCTCCAGGTTCCACACATGCAGTCACTCATGCACGACCAGCCGTTGTTACCAGTAGTGTCGACGGTGTGACACATACTTATACCTCCAGGTTCCACACATGCGGTCACATATGCACGACCAGCCGTTGTTACCAGTAGTGTCGACAGTATGACACATACTAATACCTCCATGTTCCACACATGCAGTCACTCATGCACGACCAGCCGTTGTAACCAGTAGTGTCGACGGTGTGACACATACTAATACCTCCATGTTCCACACATGCAGTCACTCATGCACGACCAGCCGTTGTAACCAGAAGTGTCGACGGTGTGACACATACTAATACCTCCAGGTTCCACACATGCAGTCACTCATGCACGACCAGCCGTTGTAACCAGTAGTGTCGACAGTATGACACATACTAATACCTCCATGTTCCACACATGCAGTCACTCATGCACGACCAGCCGTTGTAACCAGTAGTGTCGACAGTATGACACATACTAATACCTCCATGTTCCACACATGCAGTCACTCATGCACGACCAGCCGTTGTTACCAGTAGTGTCTACGGTGTGACACATACTTATACCTCCAGGTTCCACACATGCACTCACATATGCACGACCAGCCGTTGTTACCAGTAGTGTCGACAGTATGACACATACTAATACCTCCATGTTCCACACATGCAGTCACTCATGCACGACCAGCCGTTGTAACCAGTAGTGTCGACGGTGTGACACATACTAATACCTCCATGTTCCACACATGCAGTCACTCATGCACGACCAGCCGTTGTAACCAGAAGTGTCGACGGTGTGACACATACTAATACCTCCAGGTTCCACACATGCAGTCACTCATGCACGACCAGCCGTTGTAACCAGTAGTGTTGACGGTGTGACACATACTAATACCTCCAGGTTCCACACATGCAGTCACTCATGCACGACCAGCCGTTGTTACCAGTAGTGTCGACGGTGTGACGATGCGCCACATCCACCTCCAGAAGAACTGCCAGGCCCGGGACCTCGGCCCGATCATGTCCTGCACGTCCTTCAGGAACCTGTTGGCGCCGTACACCCACGAGATGACCACGCACTCGGCGATGGCGATCAGCAGGACGGACCAGTTGGCTGCGTACTTGTCCATCAGCTGGAGCCAGTACATGCCGCTCTGCCGGCAAGACACAACCTGTTGGCGTGCTTCGAGCTTCCCGGCGACAAGGAGCTCTGGTAAGTCCATGCATTGTTCGCGAAAAGTTTTTCTAGACCAACTGTGTGTTAAAACATTGCAGCATAATCTGTGTTTCATGATTGGCTAGGTTCTTTTCAATTACATGTCCACTCTCAACACATAAATCTTAGCCATCTAGTGCAATGGTTTATCTTGCAGAAGGCTGTCAAATAGAGGGGAATTATTGCTAGCATGGGCATAACTTATTGCAGTCTAATAAGCGATCCGGTTATTCATCGAAAACTATATGCCCCTAACCTTTCGTTGTTGAGTTTATGGTTGGTGTATTTGGTATGTTTATAACATGTAGAAAGTGAACGCACTCATCAGTGAGGTTTAGTAGTGTGGGTGTTGTTTGGATGGGGCTGCCATACCCTTCAATAACATTACTGCAAGGATAGACTTAGTGGAGTATTTCTTGAATGGGAATTTGAGAGGGTTCCATGCCTGCACTATGATTGGAAAAATCTATTTCCTTTTAGATAATGGATTTATTTCATTTGCCTTTTTCTCCATAAATTGGACCTTTGGGTGTAAGCGAATTCTTGCGGCAGTCTAGTGCATCCAGCCTGTAGTAATGTTGAGTACTTCAGGGGTGCCTCATTTAAATAACCTGGAGGAGTCATTTTTGACATTAGAAATATGAGTTTAGCTTTCAGGGTCAACCTCTTTTAGACGTGGCATGAATACTGTTTATTTCTGCCATTCCGCAGGTATATCTTTTGAGGATAAAATTCTGGTAAGAAGTATCTGGATTGCCATATTGGCAAATTTTGAGTCACTTTTGAGAAATCTGAAGGAAATTTGACACCAAAATGGCCGTAACAATCCAAGATGGCGGTCGGCACCAAGCACCACCGCCTGAGGCCTGTCCCCGGATGAACATTTACATACTACTGATGATGCTCTTGATGAAATACAAGAAGAAAATGCATTAAAAAAATTTTCATTCCAAATTTTCCTTTTAACATAAAATTTTTAAGTAGATTAAAAAAATTCAGTGCATTATGAAGCTGTGTCTAAAACGTTTGTGCTCTATGGATACATCTGGCAATATTGCACACTGAAACAAGAACAGCATTAATACAAGATATCGCGCAAAAAAAAAAAAAGAGATTAATACCCATTATAATTATATCTTGCAATCTATGGATGAGACGAGCCACAGAGCTCCTTAGCGCATTTCACATTCGTGCTGTGCAATACGTTGCGGTCGAAAATGGGGTGTTTAAATATATACTGTAAAGGCGGTTTACCATAAGAATAACGTCAGTTATTAGATCCTTATTCTATTTCTCTTCGCCATGAATCCCCATGTTTTAAGTTTTTCAATGAAACTCAAATTCTATTATTCTAACAAACTTGCTGATTGACAACTATATTTAAATTACTCTATAATTCACAGTTTTGTGTGGGAAACAGAGAATTTCGTTGAATGGAAATTTAGTTGAGAATAAATTTATTTCCTTTTAAAATTTATTTTTTATGAAAATATTTTTAAAAAATGCTACGAAGTATGAAACTTACATTGGTGGTGAAAATTAGACCGCCAAAGTAGCCGAAGACAGCCACTCCCAGCACCACCCAGAACTTGTAGTCCCTCAGGTTGGGGAACCTGTCGAGAATGGCTGTCGTGACAGTCTCCATCAGGGCGAACTGAAACAAAGTCAGTTTTACACGTACAGTTCATCCTGGTGTTACTGGGCACTTATGAATACACTGCTTGTTTACTTTTAATACCCAATAATTCTCTATAGTTGCTACCGAAAGATTATAGTAAATGAATATCATCACTACAAGGCAGACATAAAATTTTACCTCGGTTTATTTGAATTGTTACGTTGTTGTAATATATACTAAATAGGTACTATCTGACTATTAAAGAAACTACTAAGTGTACTACAAAATATATATATTTTAAAGATATTTCATTTAAATTTAAAAAATATAATCACATTTAATAAATGACAAATAATCTATGCATCTAGATTTAAATTTATCACGCCCTTTGAACTTTCCCCAACCGTGTTTTTCATTTTATAGAAAAATATTTACAAGTCCAAATCCTACAGTTGATATTATACAGACGGCACCCTTAAGGGAGTTATGATTTTTTTTTTTTTTAATCGACCCCTGTTATTTTCCACCTCTTGCAGTAATGGTTGGTCATATAAAAATTTATTTCGGATGAAAGTTGTAGATAATATTGTTAGGTTTTATAATACAAAGGAATGGATTTAATAGTGTACATGGTACGGATTTTATGAAATTTAAAAATTTCTATCCCTTTTATTCAACCCCTTGCAACAATGGTTCGACTTATCAAAAATTATCAAAAAATGGTTTCAGACCAATGTTTTAGATACAAATTATAAGTTCCACAAACGCATTGAACGAATTCGATGGTGTGCCTACGAACAGTGTTATGATTTTTTTTGACCGCCAAACTCTTTTTTTTTTTTTTTTTTCCTCCATCTATTGCAGTGATGGTTGGTTGTATCACAAATGTTTTGTACATAAGTTTTTGATGTTACTCCTACAAGTTATAATACGTTCAAATGGTTGTGATATTTATTATATTATGGGAGTTATAGCGATTTTTTTGTTTTTCAAAAGACCTTTCCCATTATACCCCTTTGGTTGGATATTGCCACATTAACGAAATCGACCAAGGTTTTTCATTTTTTATTATATATATTTATTTGACGATGGTTTTGGGTTCTATGGACCATGAAACGAAAAAATAGATAGGCCTAAACATTTTCCGGAAGTCGCTCCATGGTAACGGCTACAACAGGTAGTATTTTTTTTGAAATCTACCTAATAGGTTTTTGTCAAAACATATTAGTAGTAAAGAATAGCTGATCCGAGGTCAGGGTTCGCCAAGTGGAGACATGTGAAGCCACTCGCCATCTTTGATTATAACATTATGATGCAATATAAAATGACCTTGACATTATACCTTGACTTAACCCTTGACCTCGGCGGCTATTTTGTATGATGTCACATCCACAATTTTGTATTCCGCTAACTTCGATTCCATCGTCTTAAAATCGAGTGCCCCACTCGCATATGTTGCACTTGTCGTTACGGTAGAACCTTCCGCAATTTTGAATTCTGACATCACAGCCGCCATCTTGGATCTGACATCACAGCCATTTTCTTCAATTCTGATTTCATGTCCACCATCTGGTTTTTGTCTGCTGGAGGCCTTCATCTTGGATGAGTTCCCAGCCGCCATATTGTTAAATGTATGTTCTGCTGGAGGTCGCCATTTAATGATGCAATGTCCACTATCAGACTGCTTTAATTAGTAATAAGTTTTAAATATCAGTATGTGTTTTCAGTCGTATTTATAAATCGAGACGTTGGCCGCATGTGTTAATTTGTGGCATTCGCATTATTCATTTTCTCGCCATTTCACATTCGATTGTACCGACTTTATGTCGTTCCAGCCCAACAATAGAAATGCACATAACATTTATTCGACACTGCTCTATCTGCAGTCGCAGATGTGAAACATATGAAACCAGGTTCACGCGAGTGAATATGGTGTAGTTCCAGTATGTGTTGGCCCAACGTTGAAAGTAATGACTTGGGCTCAGATCATTGGATCGCGGTTCGAAGCGCAGAATTGTGCAACTGGCCATTGGGCCTCGGGAAATCTACGTTTCACACCAGTCCATTCCGAGACCATGATCGTGCATGTTCGGTTTTTTTCTCCTCGGTTTTTCTCTCTGTTTGTTTATCTAAAATCAACATGTCGTGGATTTGAATATTTTATTCCATTTATAGAGTATTAGGTTAGAAATTTTATGCAGTTTGGTTAAAAAATATGGCAATTAATGAAAGAAAGCCATTTTTCTGAAAATTAAAGATGTAAATTCCAAAGTGTTAGTATTTTAACATTTTAAGGTTTGGTGTAAATTTTAAGAATATGTAATATCATGAGCATTTTCGGTTGGATTAGGTTAGCTCCATTAAACATAGTTTAATTGAGTGGATGGTTGGTTAGGTTTGGATAGCTTCATTAAAAAGACTGTAAAATAATTTTAATGGTTGGTTAGATTTTATCAATTTTATATTATTTAAGATGCGGCTAACTAAAAGCAACTAATTGTCTTTATTATTTTCCAGTATTTATAATGTAGCTAACCCTACCTAAACACCCATTCACACGATTTCACAGTAGTTTTATTGTGTCTAACCTAATCAACCGTGCACACTATTTTAAAGTATATTTAATGTATCTAGACAATTATCTTCTTTCCCTGTCTCTAAAGTATATAAAAAACAATCACGGTATCTTTCCTGCATGTTTTTATATTATAATATGTCCTACCGAAGATACACGAGCCTGCACGAACTTCAGTGACTTTCGGAACTGTTCGGGCCTCGGAATGGACTGGCGTGAATCTTAGTGTTTCTGAAAGGCATGGGATTTTGAACTGTACATTTAAAAACTTATAAATTAAATATGAATGCTTGATTCCCCATTCGCCAGTGACTTCTATATGCTGACCATTCCTCTATTACTTTTATGATAATAGTAGCAATTGGAGTAGTTTATATTATTATCTATGCCATAGTTATTTAAATAATAGCCTTAAGATGGAAAAAATATGAAAATTGTGAGAAAACCAAACAAAAATACAAAAACATAAAAAAAAATTTATAAATTTAGTTTTAGTATATTATATTACGTCTATTTTCAAGAAATGTACACCCACGCCTCAGCTGCGAGCTGTGCATATAATAGAAACTAATTAATAAAGTATCTAGTATTCAAGTTTGTCTACTTTTCTTTCTTCTCTAGTTCTAGGTGCTGACCGGCAGCAGAGTGAGTGGCCAGTGCAGCCACTCACCACCAGGATTGCGAGTGCCTATGGTCATATATCCAGCGATGGATGAAAAATATGAACGATGACTACGTGTCCAAGTGCCCCAACCCTCCGCATGGTAGACTCTTTTCTGCTCTGTCCAACTCTTCATCCATGCCATCCTCTGTCTCCTGTACACTCCCGCGCTATTAATGCATGCCCTTGCATCCCACATGTATGTGCACAGGGTTTTCCCTGTGCCTATGTCCAACCTAGTTTAGTTTGAAAACAGTTTTAAGAAAGGCTGTCATGGCTGGCCAATGGCCAATCACCGAACAAAGCACACACTGCACTGCTAATTCCCAGCATGACTAGGCGTAAACGCACCTGGGTCCAGGCCGGATTTAGAGGTCTGGGGGCCTCGGGGCAAGAGAGGCGCGGAGGCCCCTGGCCACAAATTATTTTCCAAATAAAATGAACAAAATTTTCAGTCGAGTTTTCCAATAAATAATTTATTGTGAAATCAAGTATATTCTCTTAGTATTTAAAAAAAAACATACATAAATATAATCGGAGACGAGAATTATATGAAATTATTGTGGGGGCCCTCCGTTTGTGGAGGCCCTGGGGCTTTCGACCCGGTTGCCCTCCCCTAAATCCGGCCCTGCTTGGGTCCCTCCATAACCCGGACCCCTCATACAAATACACTTAGTTTTTAGTTAGGTGAGGGAAAAAGAAAGGTTAGAATGGACTGGTGCTGCCCTCTGTGGAAGCACCTGCGAGTCGAGCCCCAGCGTGAGCAGCATGACGAAGAAGAGCAGCGCCCAGACGGGCGACACGGGCAGGCGCGTCACCACCTCCGGGTACACGATGAAGGCCAGCCCCGCGCCCTGGTCCACCACGTGGTCCACCTGCACGTCCAGCTCGTGCGCCAGGAAGCCGATCACCGAGAAGATCACCAGGCCGGCGAAGAACGACGTCAGGATGTTGGACACGGCCACGATCAGCGAGTCCCTGCGCAGACCCCGTCCTTCAGCACCAGTACCTGCACAGCGTGTCCATCAACACTATGTCCCTTTTAAGTAGTTCGATATTTTCCAACTGTAAGCGTTGTAGAGGTTAACAGAATGTCCCAGTTAAGCAGTTCGATATTTTCCAACTGTAAGCGTTGTAGAGGTTAACGGAATGTCCCAGTTAAGCAGTTCGATATTTTCCAACCGTAAGCGTTGTAGAGGTTAACAGAATGTCCCAGTTAAGCAGTTCGATATTTTCCAACCGTAAGCGTTGTAGAGGTTAACAGAATGTCCCAGTTAAGCAGTTCGATATTTTCCAACCGTAAGCGTTGTAGAGGTTAACAGAATGTCCCAGTTAAGCAGTTCGATATTTTCCAACTGTAAGCGTTGTAGAGGTTAACGGAATGTCCCAGTTAAGCAGTTAGATATTTTCCAACCGTAAGCGTTGTAGAGGTTAACAGAATGTCCCAGTTAAGCAGTTCGATATTTTCCAACTGTAAGCGTTGTAGAGGTTAACGGAATGTCCCAGTTAAGCAGTTCGATATTTTCCAACCGTAAGCATTGTAGTGGTTAACAGAATGTCCCAGTTAAGTAGTTCGACATTTTCAAACCGTAAGCGTTGTAGAGGTTAACAGAATGTCCCATTTAAGTAGTTCGATATTTCCAACTGTAAGCATTGTAGTGGTTAACAGAATGTCCCAGTTAAGCAGTTCGATATTTTCCAACCGTAAGCATTGTAGTGGTTAACAGAATGTCCCAGTTAAGTAGTTCGACATTTTCAAACCGTAAGCGTTGTAGAGGTTAACAGAATGTCCCAGTTAAGCAGTTCGATATTTTCCAACCGTAAGCATTGTAGAGGTTAACGGAATGTCCCAGTTAAGTAATTTGATATTTTCCGACTGTAAGCGTTGTAGAGGTTGGTTCAACGTCACAACTAAAGAGTAACTCAAAAACAGTTTTAGGTAGATCTGTTGTTTTCTCGCTTGCAGCGCGAAAGAATGGCTCTTTCCCCAATCAGCAGAGGGTGAACGTATAAATGTTATTTGGCAACAGGATGAAGCCCCTCTCCATTGAAATCTCCTTGTAGGAGAGTTGTTGAACGTCCAAGTACTTTACCGTTGGATTGGTCGTAATGGTCAAGACGACAGAGCTCTTTTTCGCTGCACTTCAAGCCAGCCTCCACTCTTATGTTCGGTTGATTTTAATTTTATTTTTTAATTTGCACAGGAACCGTATTAGCTTTATGATTTCAGTTTTCTAGTACTGAATTAATATTCTTCTCGTCAGGCCAGTTACAACGAATATTTGCAAGATATATTCATATCTATTATTTTTATAATTCTACAAATTAACAAAATTTATTTTCACTATGTGGGCTTTAATGAAAATAAGGTCCTTCATGTGAATTTTCAAGTTGCACATACTGTGTTTACAATTGGTTATGGTGTTATGAGGCACTCGTCCCAGGAAGAACAAGAGTGCACATTAGATACATTCTATGGATTTCTGTACATAACCATGAGTGTGTGTGACCAAGGTGTTACAAAAGTGTTACCAAGGCATTTGAAATGCATGTGCAGTTGCACGCTTTGATGATAAACTTTGGGTGATTTTGGTTTATCAGCTAAATCAAGTTAGCCATTGGTATGAGTGTGTACTCAGAGACTGAAAGAAAGAATTTAAAAAGAACTAATTTAAAGTTAAATATTGTAATTTGTAAATAATTTAATTCTTGATTCATAAAATGTAATAAATTTAATTTTAGTTAAATAAAATCCAAACTCTTAACCTTTGAAACAAATATACTTATTTTTTTAATGCTTTAAATTGTAACTGTTAATCTTTTTACCAGCTACTTGTAATTCTATGTTTAAAACTATTTTGAAAATCTATAGTTAGAATTCCATGTATGTGTTGTTAATTGAGTATAAAAATTTTTTTTATTGCTTAGGTAATAATGAAAACATTACCTACAACCCATCATATGGTGCGATCGTAACGAGATTTGGCCAGTCTTTAATTATTGTCAAGCAAGAGCATTACTTTGATTTATGTTTGTTATTCAGGATTTTGTGCTGGTTACATTATTGAATAAAATTGTGTTAGCTCAGCGCACCATCTCTAAATTTATGAATTTCCCCCATGTTCACCCAGTTGTCGGGATAGTCAATAAGTGTGAGCGGTTGGTGGAGAGGGTGGAGAGGGTGGAGAGGGGTAAGTGGTGGAATATAACTTCGAGATACAACAATCAATAATTACGCAATAAATATTATCTTTAAAAGATTTGTGCAATGGGAGTGCATGACTTGATGTAAGTTTTTGGACATACGCCATTGCTAAGAACTTTTTCTGTTGAAGAAAAACTAATAGATAAAATAAATAAAAATACACAAGAAACACAAAAAACACACAAAATTAAGCAAACAATTGCTGTTGTCAACAAGAATATAAACACCACAAAATATTCCGAAACAGAAATATGGTCAACAAACAAATAAAAAACAAAGAAAAAAGTACTTAAGTAAACAAAAAAACACACAAATGATGACAACACAAAAATATTGAAACCAAATAATTCAGCACAACAGTTGAAACGAGACAAAAACACGACAAAACGAAAAGACAAAAAAATACAATAGTTTTACCAAAACAGAAACAAGCTTGTTTGTGTATTTGTGTGTTTTTTGTTTACTTAGTACTTTTTTCTTTGTTTTTTCTTTGTTTGTTGACCATATTTCTGTTTCGGAATATTTTGTGGTGTTTATATTCTTGTTGACAACAGCAATTGTTTGCTCAATTTTGTGTGTTTTTTGTCTTTCTTGTGTATTTTTTTTTATTTATTAGTTTTTCTTCAACAGAAAAAGTTCTTAGCAATGGCGTATGTCCAAAAACTTACATCAAGTTACGCAATAAATAATATCAGAATATTAAAAAAATAATTAAATAATAATGACTAAGTGGTTGTGAACCTTAACATGGAAGGGAAAGGGGCTGCCATCTGATGAAAGGGGGAAGGGTCATACCCTCTGATGAAAGTAGTGATGGTGAGAGGGAAATGAGGAAACAAAATTGCTGAGGAGTGGTCGGGGAGGAACAGTGATCGATTACCCTGATTTGCATATTGTTTGTGTGTTACTTGCTTCCCCCATATAAAAATATAAAATTATTATTTATTATTGTTTGTTAAATGTGGAATATTTTTTTACTGCAGTGTGTTACCACCTAATAGCTTCCATGACAACTGAGGAAAATCAAATAAGCAGATGTAATGTAGTTCATATTATAAATCATAACTATTATTCACCAAAGGAGGAACATTTTCAGCATACTGTATCACATATCCTGGCAGTAAAGAAGTGTTTATTATTAGTAGTAGTATACTATGTGATAATGATAGTTATCTAGTGTTTCTGTTCGAGCTTAAGACGCGTTGACAGTCGAAGTTTTTTTTTTATACAGTTCTACCGCCACGTTACTTAATTTGTAGGTTCGTTCATGGCAGTGTAGTCAGCGATTTTACAAGGGTACTGTAAAACAAAAAAAAAACCTTGAGTTTCCGATATTTCAGTTGTATGGTCGTTGGCTGGAAGTGGTAGCAAGGATGATGATGGAATCACAACAGCGTGACGCCGCGATGCGACAGAAAAAATATCGCATTGTTATGGACATGCCGTTCATCCGCTCGACAGCCAAAAATAAAGATGATGTACATAAATGTTTCTTGCTGTTACAAACGCATCAAACATATGACAACCATCAATGCTTCCAGGTTTTCTTCAATCGATATGTTTGAGATAATTTTTTTTTAGTTAAAATTTAACATTCAATTGTAAAACTCACTTTGCGTGAACACATTTCAGAGATTTCACAGTTAAGTTCACTAAACAAAACCATAAAATTAAAAGAAAATAATAATAGAATTACCAAATAATCAATTTAAACAACTTTTGAAAACAAAATTCCGACACGCATATGAGTAACGCCGCGCCGCTGATGCAAATGGAAATAGGAAATATACAAAATCGGAAAGTACGTCGCATCCGTCATTTTCGTACACGTAAAAACATAACCACAGACCATAAGAAGTTAGGGCGTCTCAGTTATGCGAGTGTCATGTGTGAGTGACGGCAGCCATTTAATGAAGGTTATTTATGATATAAAATGAAAGTGCCTTTGTCCATAAGTAAAAGCTTGAGTAGGTAGCCTAATGTCTTATATACTGATATCAGCTCCACTGGAGAGATCTTTAATGAATACGAACTTACCGGTGTGACTTTTGCTGTTCAGTTCAATATTATGAAACGAAAATCACAGAAAGCTATCAGAATCAAGAGGAAGTCCTTTAAAAATTGTGGAGGGTGTTATAAGATGAAATAATAATCAAACAAAAGAAAGAATCAAAAATCATACGGTTGCTGTTTCAATAAAGTTACAATGTATATTCAACGATATCAAGATGATATATTTGCAAGTGGAATGACAGAGTATTAAATATGATTTACAATCTTGAAAACATATCTCGAACTAGTTACTGATTCATAGTTTAACTGGCGTGTGCTGGTAGTCATTGAGAAAATAACAGACTCGCGTCTAAAACAGACCCAAGTATAAGGCTCACCGTTCTACACAAAAAGATAATGTGCAGTCATTATTCTATACTCGATTGTAAAAAATGGAGTGAATTCTAGTCTAATGTTTTATTCTAGTCTAATGTTTTATTCTAGTCTAATCTTTTATTTTATCCCGCCTAGAACCATTTTATCCAAATAATGGACCTACATATTATTTACCAAATAGAAATAATCATTACCTAATTCTGACATCAACAATGTATCGTACAAGTAATGCTTACTTGTAACAGTTATTGGAGAACTTGTTGTAGGAGGCCAGTGTGATGAGGCCCCCCCAAGCAGGGCTGAGCGCAAAAAATATCTGGACCGCAGCGTCCCCCCACACCTGTAACAAAGATTTGCAGAAAACAATTAAGTTGTTTGTTAACGACACTGAGAAACACATGCAGTCCACATAACAGTGGCCACAGGCGTAGATCTCGGGAGGGGGGCAGGGGGGGCCATCTCCCCTCTCCCCCTGGAGTTAAGAAGCCCCTTATTTCGGGGGAGGGGGGGGCGCTTGCGCTTGAAAAATAGTGCCTGTGAAACGGGATTGATAAACGTTAACGTCAAAACTATATTTTTTTTATGGGAAACTTTCGTTGCATTTTAAAGTTTTCTACGTATTGCATTCACATAGGCCAAGATATGGACAGTATACACCATACAAGCATCCTGTCCAGATATGACTTGTGTCGGTTAACTTTTGCTCCCCCCTCCCCCCTAGAATGTCCACAGGTCCACCTTGCAACTCCTGCAGATTTGCACCCCTGGCAGAGGCAGAAGTTTGAATGAGATCTGTCAAATTTGAGACGAGTTACATAACAGAGACGACATGCAAGAAGTGAACACACAGAGGAGACTGTATTAAAGTTCTGGTGAGAATCATGATGCTATTGCCATTAATAACGCCCTACAGATATTTCAAGAATCATCGTCTTGGTGACTACAGAATTCCTGTGCTCGGGCAGATGGCACTGCATAATTTCACTAATTAGTAACCGAAATCTGAAGGTGAATTCTGTATTACTGATAACAATTCAAAATAAAATCAAACAACATAGCCTACTTTTGGGGTGGAAAAAATTCTTTGTACGACTTAGGCTGCACATATATTTTTTTAGTAACTTTGACTAAACACACTAAAACCAAACATATTTAATTTTCCTTTTCTAGCGTTGCGAGTTATTTGCTTAAATGCCCCATGTTTTAAAATAACTTGCTTAGTTAGAATATTAATTTTTTATAGTGTTAATAGTCAAAGTTTACCCGATTAAAAATGTTTGCCACGTAATTCGTGCAAAAACCTTTTCTGCAAAAGTATAGCATGTTTGACTATTTTGAATTCTTTATCAATAATAGGGTTAATCAGAATTGCGTGCCAAATATTTTTGGTTACACATATAATCTATACTAATATTATAAAGCTGAAGAGTTTGATTGTTTGTTTGTTTGAACGCGCTAATCTCAGGAACCGCTGGTCCGATTTGAAAAATTCTTTCAGTGTTGGATAGTACATTTATCGAGGAAGGCTATAGGCTATATTATATTATCAAAAACGTAAGGTATCCTTACTAAAAGTCCAATTTAGAATCATATGCGTTGGAGGGGGTTAGATACAACATACAGTACACGTCCGAAGTGTGTGTTGACAATGCCGCAGGCGCTAGAAGTTTATTTCCTATTGTCTATTAACATTGTTGCCACGCACTAGATGCCTTATCATTCTTAATTTTCCTATACAAGTAAAAAACACCCGTGTGATATTAACAACGAAGTAATCAGTACCCTCATAAGAGTTCAATTAGTATTTAAATGCTTTTTATCACTTTAAATCGCAAACCTAAACTATTGTATTTTTATCCTCTCTATGTGTTTAATTTGTTTTTTATTGCCCTTTTTTCAAATATAAATATTTTACAGACTTGAAACTTCACAGAAATGTTCCTTATGTTACGCAGGATGACATTTTCCGAAAATTAGATCCCATGGGTGGTTAAAACCAGGCAACAGTGGGTACTTTGTCTGCATGAGAACAGGATTTTGCATTGTTCATGCCTTCTGCATCTCCATGGCAACGGGCATCGCGCGGCAGTGGCGTACCCACAAGGAGGGGCATGTATAATGAGCGGCGCAAGAGTGATCTGCCTGTAGACTGCCGTAGCGAAGTACGGGTACATCAGTTGTACGTTGCGTGCACGAGTCGGGAAACCATCGGTGCTATTCATTTTCTCTCCGGTACATTATACAGCATTGTAATAAATTTTCACTGAATTTTTTTAATTTACCATTACTGTAAATGGGAGATGTGGCTTAATTTTTTTTTCCATTAGTATAGCCGTGCGAAGCCGGGTCGGGCAGCTAGTATCTAATAATTAGGTGCGAGATGGGTATTTTGAACCTTTTTTAAAATGCATATAATTCAATAACCACGCGAAGACGCGGCTGGGTGAGAGAGCGGGTACCTGCGCCTTGGTGAGAAAGCAGGTACCTGCGCCTTGGTGAGAGAGCGGGTACCTGCGCCTTGGTGAGAGAGAAGGGTACCTGCGCCTTGGTGAGAGAGCAGGTACCTGCGCCTTGGTGAGAGAGCGGGTACCTGCGCCTTGGTGAGAGAGCGGGTACCTGCGCCTTGGTGAGAGAGCGGGTACCTGCGCCTTGGTGAGAGAGCGGGTACCTGCGCCTTGGTGAGAGAGAAGGGTACCTGCGCCTTGGTGAGAGAGCAGGTACCTGCGCCTTGGTGAGAGAGCAGGTACCTGCGCCTTGGTGAGAGAGCGGGTACCTGCGCCTTGGTGAGAAAGCAGGTACCTGCGCCTTGGTGAGAGAGCGGGTACCTGCGCCTTGGTGAGAGAGAAGGGTACCTGCGCCTTGGTGAGAGAGCAGGTACCTGCGCCTTGGTGAGAGAGCGGGTACCTGCGCCTTGGTGAGAGAGCGGGTACCTGCGCCTTGGTGAGAGAGCGGGTACCTGCGCCTTGGTGAGAGAGAAGGGTACCTGCGCCTTGGTGAGAGAGCAGGTACCTGCGCCTTGGTGAGAGAGCGGGTACCTGCGCCTTGGTGAGAGAGCGGGTACCTGCGCCTTGGTGAGAGAGCGGGTACCTGCGCCTTGGTGAGAGAGCGGGTACCTGCGCCTTGGTGAGAGAGCGGGTACCTGCGCCTTGGTGAGAGAGCGGGTACCTGCGCCTTGGTGAGAGAGCGGGTACCTGCGCCTTGGTGAGAGAGCGGGTACCTGCGCCTTGGTGAGAGAGAAGGGTACCTGCGCCTTGGTGAGAGAGCAGGTACCTGCGCCTTGGTGAGAGAGCGGGTACCTGCGCCTTGGTGAGAGAGCGGGTACCTGCGCCTTGGTGAGAGAGAAGGGTACCTGCGCCTTGGTGAGAGAGCAGGTACCTGCGCCTTGGTGAGAGAGCGGGTACCTGCGCCTTGGTGAGAGAGCGGGTACCTGCGCCTTGGTGAGAGAGCGGGTACCTGCGCCTTGGTGAGAGAGAAGGGTACCTGCGCCTTGGTGAGAGAGCAGGTACCTGCGCCTTGGTGAGAGAGCGGGTACCTGCGCCTTGGTGAGAGAGCGGGTACCTGCGCCTTGGTGAGAGAGCGGGTACCTGCGCCTTGGTGAGAGAGCGGGTACCTGCGCCTTGGTGAGAGAGCGGGTACCTGCGCCTTGGTGAGAGAGAAGGGTACCTGCGCCTTGGTGAGAGAGCAGGTACCTGCGCCTTGGTGAGAGAGCGGGTACCTGCGCCTTGGTGAGAGAGCGGGTACCTGCGCCTTGGTGAGAGAGAAGGGTACCTGCGCCTTGGTGAGAGAGCAGGTACCTGCGCCTTGGTGAGAGAGCGGGTACCTGCGCCTTGGTGAGAGAGCGGGTACCTGCGCCTTGGTGAGAGAGCGGGTACCTGCGCCTTGGTGAGAGAGAAGGGTACCTGCGCCTTGGTGAGCTGCTCCCAGTCGGGCGTCAGGTAGAACAAGATGCCGGTGGAGGCGCCAGGCAGCGTCACGCCTCGCACGAACAGGATCACGAGCACCACGTAGGGGAACAGAGCCGTGAAGTACACCACCTGCACCGCACACTTCTGGTCACCACTGCACCACTGCACCACTGCACCATGGACTTCTGATCGTGTCAATGGCGGCTCCAGGAAGACCTCTCAGGCAGGGCTCTCACACACACGAGGATGACATGGCCCTTGGGATATTCACAATATATATGGTCTCAAATACTGAAATTTAGTATTTTCGTACAAATTTTTGATTGAAAGAAGAGTTTAGCACATTAACGGAAGTATTTAAGTTTAACATTAATATTCCCTACAAAGAAATAAGAAGTAAAATTTGGGCTCGGAAAGGGGCTATCGTCCCCTGCGCCCTTCCTCTGGAGCCGCGCTTGGATTATGTAGACCGTCACTGAACCATGGACTACTGATTAGGTGGGCAGTGACATTGAACCCATGGACGATTGATCAGGTAGACTGTCACTGAACCATAAACTAATGATTAGGTAGATCGTCAAATAGAATAAAATAAGCCATGCTAGAAGCGATGTTTTAAATTGTTTGCTTGAATGAAAGCATTTCAAAGCTTTTTTTCTAAACAGTTATTTTTTCTGTGGATAAAGTGTAAAATTACTATAACATTAAAAATTTTACAAAATAAATTATTTTTGTATTTGTACTTATATAATTTTTTCAATTTGATATATAATAATTATACATACAGCATAAAAATATCAGCATGGACATTTGGTAAACTTTATGTAACATAAATTAAGTAAATAAATTCAAAAGAAGGCAATTATAACTTAATTTTCTGACTATTAGAATTCTTAGCTCTGTGCCCGAAGGATTTTTTTTTAAATATCAATGATAAAACATTCAAAAATGATTAATGGAAAATTGATATTGACTTCCTTTGAAAAGTAATTTGTTTCCACAGTTTTGAATCTATGTATACATACTTTAAATAGTATAAAACAAAGTTTCTGTCTATTTCTTTCCATTTCTCCGCTTGCGTCTTCTAAACCACGCAAAATGAGAAACAGAATGAAACAGAAAGCGACTTTGTTTTACACTATCTAGAGACTATAAAATATAGAAGAGAATATTTTCATTTGTGACATACTTATAACCATTTAAATAAATAATTATTCAAACATTATACTTTTTCCCTTAAATATTGGTCTCATTTTCTTTATTTCTATATTTCTTCGAAGCTGGGGCGGGTCGCAAGTGTGTGTGTGTGTGTGTATGTGTGTGTATGTGTATATATATGTATATATATATATATATGTGTGTGTGTGTGTGTGTTGGTGTGTGTGTGTGTGTTCATAGCATGTTTCACAGATACAATTCAAGACTAAGATACATACGTATGTTGTAAAGTGAGAGAATTTGGGATTAAATAAATAAATTTCAAAGGTAAAACTATATTCTATTCATGAGGAAAAGAAACCAATGTTAAATTTGCGCTTGAAATAAAGATTTTAATTCCAGTGAGCACATACCTTGTTCTAATTTCCTCAATAACTACTCATATTGTTTTTTAAAAAAAAGTAGGAAACATGTTTCATCAATTTTTTACATGCTTTATATTAGCTTCACCTGTATGTTTGTCTGTCCGTCTGTAACTCTGTCTGTCCGTCTGTAACTCTTTCGACTAAGAGTGAGTGACTCATCACTGTAAAATGTCCCACCCATTTCATTACGTTCGTTAGCCGAGCGGTCTAAGACGCGCGACTTCTGTGACGTCAGCTTTCGGATTCAGCGATCGTGGGTTCTACAACCGGCCACGCCGAAAAAAAATTTTTTTTTTCCCCGGTAAATTCTAATATTATATCCATACATCTAACTGCAAATGATTCGTAGAGACTTTACCATTTCTTTGTGACGTTGCAACTCCAAATAGTTATCTCAGATGGTAATAGGTAGTGTCGGTAACTCATTTCCCTATGATAATTATACATAAATATAGTTTAAAAAACTAAAAAAACATGCTTTTAAAGAATATCAAACTAAAAAGTTAAAAATAAATATAGTTTAAAAAACTAAAAAACATGCTTTTAAAGAATATCAAACTAAAAGGTTAAAAATAAATATAGTTTAAAAAACTAAAGAAACATGCTTTTAAAGATTATCAAACTAAAAAGTAAAAAATAATTTTAAAATTACATTAGTATAAATGAGAAAAAAGCATGGGGCGCTTAATATTCAAAAAATATGGCACAAAGCGCCTCAAGCTTTTTTCTCATTTATACTAGTATTGCTTATATACTATTGTCATAAATTTAATTTTAAAATTATTTTTTACTTTTTAGTTTGATAATCTTTAAAAGCAGGTTTCTTTAGTTTTTTAAACTATATTTATTTTTAACTTTTTAGTTTGATATTCTTTAAAAGCATGTTTTTTAGTTTTTTAAACTATATTTTTTCCTAATGCAAGCTCGTCTAACAGCCGTTGTTGGTTTGTCCGTAAACATTGTGCAACACTTGGTGGTTGGTAGCTGAAGTGACTCACCTTCCCGGAGGATTGGACGCCCTTGGAAAGGCACAAGAAGACGATGATCCACGCCAGCAACAAGCACAGCGCCATGGATATTTTGATTTCTCCCACTTCCTCGACTCCGGTGGACAGTCCCAGGACGTAGTTGCTGCGAACAACAACAGCAACAATGACAACAACAACAACATAGGCGTGCCTACAGGGGGGGGCCAGGTGGGCCGTTGCCCCCCCCCCCCCTAATTTAATCACTCAGATCGGCATTTTCTCTAATGCGTTCGTTAATATTCGTATATTCCTGGCACTGCGACACTCAAACTGTTTTTCAGTGTTGCAGCGTGCTAATTAACAATATTTTTTGAAACATTTTATCGTTCTGGAAATACAGCCGCCTTAGTTTATTTAAAACACGAGGTCCCTTAAAATGGCCAAGCAAAAAGACATTTTTAAGAGGTTTGTTAAAGTTCTGTTGTCTGAATTGCTGTGTTTGCATTCACTAAAAAGAAGTTCATTTCAAGGTAGATCTGAACCAAGCTATTGGAAAATTCGAGGGGGGAATAATGTGTAAGAACCCTTTAAACATTTGTCTATGGAAAAAAAAATACTTTCAAGATTGTTAAAATTATATGGATATAAATATTAACTAGTAAACATATCTCGTTGATACTGCACAAAAATATAAACACGGCAATGAGTGAATGTATTTGGGCTATTTAACATTCTAAATTCAGCTTCTGATTTGAAAATTTAGCAGGCCCCCCCCCCCCCTCCTAATGGAAATGTCTGGGCACGCCTATGAACAACAACCACCATGACTTGCTCGCAGGGCGACAACATGCCGGTACGACTACGACCTCAAGTTTACTCGCGTCTGCTTCAGCCTGCGCGCGACTGGGCTCGAAGACCACGCAGCAAATATAATTATCATGCAGTGACAACGTCTAATTAAATCGATGAACGCCGGCTGCACGCACGGAAAAAAAGTGTCCCGTTACGCACATTGTTCCCTTACGCTGTGTCCCGTTACGCTCATTGTACGCTTGCGCTGCATCTATCTCTCTTCCACTCGACTGTTTATGAAGTGAAGTGAAAAGTTAATGTGGGTTTCATTACTTATTACAACAACAATTCCGGCAATAAAGGTTAATTATTCTTGCATTTTAAAAAATCTGATTACTCGTATAATTTCAAGTATTTATTCTTATATTATTAAAATAAAAATGATTAAATTTTGTTCATAAAAGTATGCAATAATTTCATCAATTTTGTTATGAGGTTTTCATGTTAAACTATCGTCCGTAAACCGACTTTACAAACAACCAATTTTTTTACACAGTATTATTTTTGCTATCTCGGAAATTTAATTAAAATCATGCAGAAAATACCTACTGTAGAACAGACTGAGAATTGTTTTTTTTTTTACGATTAGCTCTTTAAGTTGCAGTTGATTTTGCTAGTATATAGTTCTGACAAAAAAAAGGGGGGGGGGGGGGGGTTGTCTGTAAAGTCGGTTTACGGACGATAATTTTACGTGATAACGTCATAAGAAAACATTGATGAAAAATTGCATACTTTTTAATTTTCAATGTTATTTATAGTTTTTGCAAATTTAATTTAAACAATTTTTGTTTAAATGTAATCACGAATAATTAGTTATAGAAATAAACTGAAATCAAATCAATGTCAATAAATTGTTGATTTGAAATAACGAAATTGGACAAATAAATCAAATTTTTTTAAATTGCTGCTTTTAAAAAGCCCGCCTTAACCTGTTTGATATTGTAGAAGATTTTCTCGCACGGTGGTTGGCCGGTTCTTGCCGCTCGGCTCAGGCAGAACGTGACAATGAATCATGCTTTTACGTGCGTGCAGCTGGCGTTCCTCGATTTATAAGACGTTATCACGTCAAAAGGCAAGTTTAAACAGCAATCAGATAAAGAGAAGAACGACAAAATAATTTGGTGACATGATAACAATTTTTTACTATTTGGGGGGAGGGGGGAAACATCATTAAATAAATAATATTTCAAATAATTAAATGAAGGACGATTCACAGACTCCTGATATTTGTGCAATTTGTATGTCTGCTGATGGGACTCACAAATAATTGTTTGATTTAAGATAACATTTTCACAGTGGGATGAAATTATATTTCAAAAATATAACCGAACCAGCCTAATTTTAGAAAGAAATGATTAGATTTATTAGAAGTTACTAAATGGCTTAAATTCTAAAGATTTTTTTTTAAAATAAAATAGGTAATCCATCAAATATTACGAATATGTGGCTGTTGATATGGCGTGTAGTTTGAAAGCCACCACATATGAAAATATCGGGAAACATCGTGTTTGATCGTGTATATATGTAATTAATGAAATTCAGTGTGTGACTTTTATGGTTCAGTGCGGTATGGTGCTCTGCAAGAAAACTATACTTAAGACTTCCTAGCTATTGATTCACACTAGTGCGTAGACGAGGACATTTCCTGTGTTTTAAATCTCCCGCCCTCACTGCATTCACTGTGTGAGTTGGCAACACATCCGGCTACCAAGTTTCTACAGTTGGTGTCCCTGGCGGCAGGCGGATGTAACCAGTCGTCATCATGGAGTCTGGCCGGTAAGACGTCGTTTCGGGTACACTCGGTACCAATCTGTTTTGCCGTACATGTGATGTTGGTCATCGGTGTAATACAGTCCATTTTTTCGTATGACCAAACATTTTGGTCCTCCGGGCCGGATCGTTGATGAGTTTACCCCAAAGGACATGAACAAGGCATTGGAATTTTGGTTATTGTTTGTTCAGGCAAGTTTCTTTAGTAATGATATCATGGCTCTCAAGAAACAGCGTCGCCCTAGTCCTCAGCTTCGAAAGTTGGCCCCCTTCCTTGATGAGCATGGGCTGATAAGGGTGGGCGGCCGGCTGTCTGAGTCAAAGCTTCCCTTTGAGCAAAAGCATCCTGTGTTGTTGCCCAAGTCTAGTGCGTTGACTGACCTCCTTATTACCCACTACCACGAAAAGAATAACCATCCTGGTGTGCAGACGCTTAGAGGCATCCTCAGGGAACAATTTTGGATTCTCGGAGACAAGGATGCCATCACTCGTCGCCTGCGCCACTGTTTCCGTTGCTTCAGACAGAGACCGGCAACTTGGCAACCCCCTATGGGTAATCTTCCTGCTATGAGGGTACAACAAGTCAAGCCATTCGCTCATACCGGGGTGGATTATGCTGGTCCCGTTTTGATCAAAGCGGCTAAAGTCCGGCGGGCACCTGTGGTTAAGGCTTTTCTTTGTATATTCGTATGTTGTGCAACAAAGGCGGTGCATATAGAGTTGGCCTCAGATCTTTCCACTGATGTCTTCCTGGCAGCATATCGCAGGTTCATAGCCAGGCGAGGTAGATCCTCAGACATTTACTCTGACTGTGGTACCAATTTTGTCGGTGCTAATAATCATCTGAAAGAATTGGCCGAACTGTTGTCTTCTGCTGCACACCAACAAACCGTTGCAAACTCTATGTCCCAGTTCGGTGTTCGCTGGCACTTCAATCCCCCTGCGGCTCCTCACTTTGGAGGTCTCTGGGAGGCTGGAGTTAAATCCTTCAAGACACATTTACGACGAGTGATTGGGGAACAGGTACTGACTTTTGAAGAGATGTACACTGTCTTAGTACAGATCGAAGCCACCCTCAATTCGAGACCATTGTGCCCTGTGAGTAGCGATCCTAACGACCTTAATGCGCTAACCCCTGGCCATTTTCTTACTTTGGAGCCTTTAGTTGCCTTACCTGAACCTGATCTGATAGATGTTCCACTTAATCGTCTACAGAGATGGCAACTAGTCGAGCGTCTCCAGCAGGACTTGTGGCATCGTTGGCATCGTGACTACCTCCATACCCTGCAGCAACGTCAGAAGTGGCATGAGCCGGGAAATGGTCCTGCTCTCGACCAGCTCGTACTGCTTAAAGAAGAAAGACTCCCACCCCTTCAGTGGCGTCTGGGGCGTGTCACGGAACTGCACCCTGGAAGGGACGGAGTGGTGAGAGTCGCTACTGTGCGCACGTCTAGCGGGCCAATCAAGCGTGCATTGGTAAAATTGTGCCCACTCCCATACATGTGTTGAAATGGATTATTTCAAGGTGGGCGGAAATGTTTGATCGTGTATATATGTAATTAATGAAATTCAGTGTGTGACTTTTATGGTTCAGTGCGGTATGGTGCTCTGCAAGAAAACTATACTTAAGACTTCCTAGCTATTGATTCACACTAGTGCGTAGACGAGGACATTTCCTGTGTTTTAAATCTCCCGCCCTCACTGCATTCACTGTGTGAGTTGGCAACACATCCGGCTACCAAGTTTCTACAGTTGGTGTCCCTGGCGGCAGGCGGATGTAACCAGTCGTCATCATGGAGTCTGGCCGGTAAGACGTCGTTTCGGGTACACTCGGTACCAATCTGTTTTGCCGTACATGTGATGTTGGTCATCGGTGTAATACAGTCCATTTTTTCGTATGACCAAACACATCGTGTATAATAATTGGTAATTTAAATTCCTCAAGCTTTAACGAATGTACTTAATGTAAATTAATCTTCAATTTCTTAAACTTATTTTATCATATTTTTTTAAGAACAAGCGATCACTGATTACCACGTCATTAAACATATAAATCGCGGTAAGAAAATAATAACGCCCAAACTGCCTTGGCCATAAAAGCCATCTTTGAAATGATAATAAAATGAGTTGTTTTAATTCCTGTTGCAACTGGGAGTTTGTAAAATTATTCATTATATTTTTTATCCTCTTTCATCGCTCTGTCAGTCCATTATTTAATAAATTTATGGAAATATATTTTTTGGATTGAGACATTTGCCCATTAATTTTGCTCTTAGAAAACACTCGCACACAGTCGCGTAGCCACGAAACCCGTAAGAAGAGAAACTTAGCAGATAGAAGGATGTGTGCTTTGTGGGGTGAAAACATATTTGAAAAACGTGCAGTTATACATTGAAAACATAATTATATTAATTCACTGGAGTTCATGCCGTCAGTGGATTCTTAGAATGAATAAATGAGTCTTTAATAACTTTTCTAAGACACATTATCCTACTACAAATCTCTCTGTGCATTATTTTTTTTACAATTATAATTGAAGTTGAAAGGAATTTTAAAGACAAAAATTTACCGTTTCTTACAGAGCGAAAAAATGTAGCACTTTAGCGCCACTTCACCAACGCTTGCCCGAGAGTGAAGAATGGGGCGATCAATATTCCCCACCCCCTGATACTTCATCTTAAGCCCCTTCCCTTCTACTCCACGGGATTCCGCACTCCTGAGCGTTGCACTTTTAGTTACACTTATGAGTCATCGTCTCGTCTTACCCAACCAGCTATAGGCTATTGTTTCCGTTCGTCAGAACAGTTTCGCATACCCTCCTTCTGCATACCAAAGAGCAAGAAAGTTGAAAACCGGAATAAGAGTCCTTGTCATATAAATATATTATACATTTTTTTTATTTCGGCCTGCTTGCTGCTGATATTATATATATATATATATATATATATATATATATATATATATATATATATACTAGCTGAAGTACCCGTGATTCGCTACGTCAGTTTACGGGCAGAACACACTCGCACTGCTCATTATTCACGAGCCTCCTCGTGGGTGCGCCACTGTCGTTGCAAAATCTATTGCCATGAATACTTAGAATGCATCAAAAATGCAATAGCCCCGTTGCCATGGATATGCAGAAGGCATCAACAATGGAAAAGTCTGCTGGCATTGATACGCAGAATGCATCAAAAAATGCAATAGCCCGTTGCCATGGATATGCAGAAGGCATCAACAATGCAAAAGCCCATTTCCATGGATACACAGAAGGCATCAACAATTCGAAAGCGCGTTTTCTTGGATACATAGAAGGCATCAACAATGCAAAAGCTCGTAGCCATGGATACGCAGGCGTTATAAACAAAGCAAAAGCCCGTAGCCATGAAGACGAAGAAAGCATCAACAATGCAATCACGAAATTTCATCAAGAAAAATGGGTGCGTGTACTTAAGAGTGGTATATAGAGAAGCGGCTACTCAGAATCCGGCGCGAGCAGCACAAAATACTTCTAGCCTGGGCGGAGTTTAGCCTTGGAGGAGTGGCCTACTAGGAGCGCGTCCTGGCGAAATGATGTCGGTGGAGGGGATAGACTCGGTTTACCCTCCCTCACTCCATGGTCATTCCCTCCTCATGACGGCGCGGTACGGGTCGGGATGTCTCGACAGCATTGCTACCTGCCTGCCTGCCTTCCCCGTACGAGCGGAGCGCCGCGCGAGCTAGTGGCTACACACAACGTTTCATTCAACACAAATGTCAAATAACGCGAAAAGTATGTTTGTCGTAATGGTAGCATTTTTTTACGCGTGTTTAGTAGTTCATAAGTAAAAAAAAAAAAAAAAAGATAAAATGGATTACTATGTTTTTGCTAAAAACACAAACTTTTACATGAAGTGGGAAAAGTGATATTACATCGTAATTTTCGAAGTCACGTGGATATTAAACGTTACATATCCTCCAAGGAACATGAAATTACCTTATTCTGCAAACAAATCTTGCCGAAGTTAAATATATTTTCCGAATCGATGTTATGTATTTTTTATAACTCGCATCTGTCAATGATAGTTGTAAAAGCTTTTCGAAATACATACATATTATGTACTATTTTTTTAAAAAAAGTGTTCGTGTTTTTATAACATGGAATAATCTCATTTGTAATTGTTTCACTTGTGTCATGGCAATGAGTTATCATGCAGGTAGCATATATTTTATTTGGACGTGGTTTAAAAAGGCACTATACAAAAAATCGTTACATAATTCCACATTATAAAACATGTATTTATTTCACACGTAATTCATACATTTTGTTTCACACCAATATACAATGTTCATTATGTTATAAAAGACAAATAAATTTAAAAAGAGCACTATAAATTAAACCAATGTGGGCACGAGTTACTTCCAAGAAAGACAAATTAAAAAAAAAACTGTACGGTATAATAGACATTTTAAACACAAATATTTTTACATCACAAAAACCTTTTTCAAAACAGTTTGCAGAAAAGTCCAACAATCTTAAAAGTATGTAGATGGCCTTTAGAGAGGTATTTAAGAGAAACAAATGCTTAAATAGAAATAATTTTACAAATCCGATACAGTAAACGACAACAGATTATTTAAACAAGTTTAGTAGAATTACACACAAATTGGTTTTTACGTGTGACGCACAAAAAATGTACATAAGCTTTATATTTTTAACTAGACAGGCATTTATACTATTCGATTTAATGCACACACACTTTTAAAACAACAAAACACAGAATTTAATTCAGCTTACCACTGAAGCAAAATATTTTTATGGTCGCTATTATACATTTATTTCGTTTCTCCTTTTTGTTAGGACTTACCAGACAAGAAGTTTATGCATACCGAACACTCTTTTTATGAAATTCTCTTGTTTCTCATTTAAAAATTTTACAAAATTTCTCAATTGGCTGCCAAATGAATTAATTTCCTTCAAAAGTAACAGTTACGAACACCTCAGTATTTATTCACCTAAACAAGCAATGTCTTCTATAATTTTAAACACCATTGCTCACTTGAGCATTTAACCATTCTGGAAAGCTTAACTCAGCTTTAAAATTTACATTATAGGTAAGACATTTAATTTTTTTACATATCCAAAATAATTACGGTAATGATTCTCTAGGTATCCACTGAACGTGACCACACGGGCTATACTTTCTAATGCACACGTAGGTGCTGGCATACTAAAAATGAAGGTTCATGAAAATGCTTGGCATGGTTAAACGTTCTAGAAACAATGAGCAAGAATAATTTCCAGTATGAAAGGTGATAGTTTATGAAGCAAAGTGAGCAGGCGACTTAGATTGATAAATCAAACAGGTCACTATAAAAATTAGTTTGAATGATTATCCAAGACCAACATTTTCTTGAAAGTTCTGCAAAAGCTTGAAAAATGTTCACGTTTAATGTAATCAGGGTGTAATATTCGGTTTTGTTTTGGACGATCTTCGTTTTCCCATGCATTTTATCTTATGACTTCTGATAGCCTCTGTTATGTGCGGCGGATCCCGAATTTCCATATTTCTTGTGTGTCTAGGATCAACTAATTCCGGAAGAACGCATTGTGTGTAAAATAAAACGAGTTTTGGTTCCATTTTTTTTTTTTTTCCAGAATGTGTCGTCTCTGAAAATTTCCAATAGGTACTTTTAATTTATTTTGGCTCGAAGTCCAGATGCCAAACAAGCAAATATCCCTTCTGGTTATGTGAAGTTGACCCTGGACTTGGTAGAAATATTCAGGATCTTTTTTAAATGAAATGACAGTAGGACTTTCTTCAGAATATTTCAAATACTTTATTTTGCCTTCTCGCATGGCTTCATTTATGTCCATTCCATATGCCGAAGCAGGACACTATTTCTACGAGACGACCTTCGCCAACAAGGCCATCGGGTGTTGCGGCAAGAAATGGGTGTTCTTGGTCAATAAAAAGACCAGCTTTACTTATATTAATTTTTTCCTGGTCTTATAGCTGTTTGATGACTATTTCTTCGGACTGCCTGCCATGTTGTACTGCTGGAACATTAAGTATGTCATGAGAGTATATTATGGCTCTTACTAGGTTCTAGCAGGTTGTTGTTGGCTTCAAATAGGTTCAAACGTTTTATTACAAAAATTCTAAATCAGCAATAAATGTTTGTTCTAAATACCTTTCTTTCCTGTTGAACACTGCTCATTTCATACGCCATTTTATTAAGTTTTCAACGATGTTGATGTTTTCTATGATGATGGTGTCAGACACTTCCGTGGACCAATGAAAAACACCGGCTTCCGTTTCCAGCAGTTGGATTGGTGGCTGAAGTTTGGCGTACGATTTGGTGACTGTCCTGCAAAGATTAAAACAAAATATATTTGTGACATGTTGAGTATCAAAATTCCAAAAGTAACGAAATTTCCTATTTTGGCTCTCATATTTGAGTACAATTTTATAGTTGTGTGTTCCGCTCAAAATGTTGATGAATTACTCTTTAAAGGTAGTGAAATATTCAGTTAATTCTATAATCCTGCCTATAAACTCTACCACTGTTCGCAAACTAATCAGTAAATGTGGGATATGATGTAAGAGAGTTTTATTGTACACTAATATGACAAGTCTAATTCCAGAATGTAGGTACAGCACGAGATACGGGCATACACATGCATGCACGTACAAACTTGCATACAAAGAAGTAACATTCAAAAAAAAGGAAAGGCTACGTGGAACAATAATAATTTATGTCATCATATATTTACTGAATGTTTTTTGTTTGCAGGAGAGCCATATTGTATATCGTCCTTTACTAGAAAGCCTACGAGGCGAAAATTTTTCGCACTCAATATTTTTTATAAGGAAACATGGACAATCACCCAATGACGCACTTGAATATTGCAACATACAGCAGTAAGGATTCCTGGCGTTTTTACAGCTAGCGGCTACCACAAGTAACACAATAATTTGTTGATAGTCGAACGCATTTGTAAACTGAGACACGCTCAAACAAGGGAAATGAGGTGGGGGATGAAGAAACTGTCTTTTGGAACCGAACACAGTGAGTTATCAATAGCTTGCCTTCCATTCTCGCAATTATTCCCCCACCCTCATAACTTCACCCATACTGATTAATTTAATTATCTTTCGGCTTGTTTTATAATAGCACTAGTATTTTTCACGTCACATGGACTTTTCTTGGACTGAATAAATGCCCTATTAGTTCACTTTTTAAAATTACTAATTGAAATTGATAATCGATGACGTATGTATGGTCGTCAAGCCATAATAACTTCCTATGACTTGCATACAACAGTAATACCGAGTATCTAACTTTTCTTTAATCTGTCCGTAACACTAGGCCTATATATATATTTTTCCAAGAACAAATCCATAGAAGTTCAATTACTGAACTGAAAATTATTTATATGAAAAATTTAAGCCTTTCATTAGACTCTGAACGTAATAAAATGCTAATTATAAATGTTATCGTTAAATACAGTTCGCAGTTTGTGTAGTATAAAACACTGGCTACTTACTCCTCATCAGGATTCAGAACCATATTTTCATTCCCTGCGTTGCTTGATCCTGGTAAAGAAAAATGAGCCGTCAAGTTAGCTGTTTGGGGATCAGTTATTGTGCTGTTGACTTCCTCTTGAACTGCACCATATTCTTCAACTCTTCGGATTTTTCTAAAAAATTAAATGCATTGTACAAACTAAGTTGTAAAATATGTTTCTTAAAATAGTTTTTAGCCGGTTTTGGAATTCTCCGGTGTTCTTTTACATTGATAAAAGAAAAATTAATATCGGTATCGCTATATCTTACCTTTGTTTCTGGTACTCAATCAGATCCGTTGGTCTTCTTTTCTTCCGTTTCGCACTTAAATAAAGTCGCCCTAACTTACCGATTAATTTGTCTTGCTTTTTTTCCATGCGTACCGACTAACAGATAATTGCGTCTTTTTTATATTATGCGAAAGCTCACAAACAGCATTAACGAACCATTGAACGAATCAGCAGACTTAAAAATCTTTTACAATGTAGTTTGCTACCGAGTGAAGATTCTTTTCAAGCTACTCGCCAAGGAAATCGTCTGTCCCATGATAGTCCAGGAAAGATATGAAAAAAACATGGACAAATTGCAAGAAAAGGTTTTTTTTACATCAAAATTCGCAGAAAAATTCGTAGAATAACATATCCAAAATCCACCGAAATCCACTTTCTTTTGGTAACTTTTTTCCGGGTTTTGTCCCGGAAAAAACACGAAATAAAATAATAACTCAAAAACGGTGCATGTGACGACAAAACCTGTAGAGGCAAAAATTAAAGAAGATTAACTTTTCCATAACATATCCAAAGTTCAAGAAAATCAGCTTATAAATTCTGCTTCGTTTTCCGGGATTAGTCCCGGAAAAAATATTAAAAATGAAATAAATCGCAAATTGTGCACTTTGCAGCATAATGGTTTAGGAAAAAGATAAAGTAAACAATGTTTATCATAATATATGAGAATTTAACACAGATCAACATTTAATTTTTTTTTTGTTTTTCAGGAAATGTCCCGGTAAAAAGTTATCGAAAGCAAAAAAAAAACGGAAATCGTGCACTGTACTTCAAAATAAATCGTGAATTAAATTATGGGCAAAAAAATTGCATTATATAATTGACCTTTATCAAATTGTGCTTAAAATTTGTGTACTATTGTCCTGGCTGGTATATGTAGTTACTATTTATACGATTGAATTCCCATTCCCTTGTACTGAGTGATTTTATGTATCCATGTGTTATAACTCTGCAAACGATAAAATATATAAAATTAAATTAAATATGTCATTGACGGAGGATATTTACTTCATCAGTTACCTTGGCCCCATACTGCAACATACAACGAGATCGCTCAGCTGTACGTGAGTTTCATCTTGAAAAATTATGGATTAGCAACTACTGTATTTGATGGATATGGGAAAACTCACAGTACTAAAGACACAGCACATATGAGAAGAACAAGAGGTAATGCATCACCCGTAGTTGAATTCACAGGAGAAATGCATCTATCACTCCGTAAAGATATGTTTCTTTTGAACGAGCGAAATAAAGGACAATTTGTAAGGTTATTAGCAATACATTTACGCGAAGCAGAATGTCCTGTTGTTGAAGCACCAGGTGATGCAGATATTTACATTGTCCAAGAAGCTTTAAAATGTGCAAAATAACAGTTGACAATAGTTATAGGAACAGACACAGATTTACTTGTCCTTTTACTCTACTACTTTGGCTCACAAACACATAACTGTTTGTGTTTAAAAAGTGAACAAAGGCAGAAGAAAACATATCACATTAAGGAGCTAAAGCTGAAGCTCGGTGATGAAATTTGTAGTAATATTCTTTTCTGTCATGCATTCATGGGATTTGACACATCACACATCTATGGTATAGGAAAGGGGAAAACATTGGATCTGCTCCAGAATGACAGTGCCTTCAGGCAACTTGCGAAAGTATTTCAGATAGTATTCCCAGTGTGTCAAAAGAAGACACTGTAAAATCGGCAGAACAGCTGTAGTACGCCTGTACAATGGGTCAAGAAGTGACACACTCGACACTTTGCGTTGTAAAGTGTTTAGTGAGAATGCAGCTACTAGTTCCAAATGTGTACAACCAGAACAATTACCTCCAACTAGTGCTTCAGCTCGTTTCCATTTCTTAAGGGTTTTCTATCAGATACAAGAATGGAAGGGAATTAAGATGAATCCAGAAGAATGGGGATGGAGAAAATGTGGCTACCTTCTCTTGCCAATTTCGACAGACAAGCCAACAGTTCCGGAATGCCTTTTTAAGGTAATCAGGTGCACTTGCAAGGAAGATGGTTGCGGTGCATCCAACTACAGTTCTAGGAAACACGGCATCTCATGTTCTTCGGCTTGTGGAAACTGTCATGGATCAACCTGTAAAAACCGTGAATTACCTCCCGAGGACTGCAATTACTGTGACGGCTTTTTAAGGTAGGGTGTTCCTACATATCCATGCAAATTAGCCAGTTTTCTTAACCAAATACACAGATATTTAATGCTGTGACCTTTTAATATACCATTTTGTTCAGAAAAATATAATCTTTTCCAATATAGTTACACATTTTCATTTTTCTCATCGAATAACTAGAAATTCGTCAATGAATTGCTTGTTTTTACCATTTTTTTAAATACATTTTGCGTCACGATTTCCAAAATATAAAACTATATTGGAAAAACTGCATTACTTTTCTCGTCAGATTAATACTCTGGAAGCTGTAGCTATCATAATTCTCGAGAAAATAGGCTAGTAGTGGACGCATGTATAACTGGTTTTAAAAAGGGGTATATACCACTCTTAAACAGGATGATTCTGTTAAATAACATTTCGAGCTTATATGTAGGTAATTTTCCGAATTGTTGGATCAGTTTGTTAACATTAATAGAAATATAAAATCACGTTAATGTTTGTTTAGGTAACCTATATTTTAAATTAAAGTACTTATGTATGTTACCTAATGCATGTTTATTCAGTATTGTGTGTTAGAGTGCATCCCAATGTGTGTATATTTTTCTATTTCTTCTCGATACAGGTCACTGGAAATCTTGTGTAAATTTAATTGTATGGTATGTTTTGTGAGAATGGACGTGTCGAATTTTTCTTTCAAACGATAAGCAGTTGAAATGAGTCTGATTTTGTTTTCTGGAATATAATTTTGGTAGATTTCAAAAACGTTTTTACACATCACTAACTGAAAAAAGGAATATAATTTAAGTGACTTTAAATATATATTATGGAAAATGAATATAGTTCGGATCTGACAATTTGACATGGGATACAATGCTTTCTGTTATTTTGCCTACATATTCAATACTTTTTCCGTGGCCGATCACAAAATAAAATCTATTTACCAGATTTCAGTGAATTTAGGATCTGGTAAAGGAAATCTTGTGTGCTTCTGTTTGTCCCACCGAAACTTTTTCAATACGATGTTCCGTTTTCGTTTTATTGAATTTTTAAAGATTTTCCAGGACGAGTCACAAAAAAAACTATACATATAAAAATATATACATTTATATATATGAGCAGATTTTGGTGAAATTAAATTATATTTAACACAAAAAAAAGTCTTTAATTTTAGTCACGACTTTCTTTGACGTACGATACGTTTTCGATTTGTCCTTTTTTTTCCAGGAAATTTTCTGGAAAACCAAAAACCTATTTTGTGTTGATTTTTGTTAATTTGTAATATATTATGAAAATCGTTGTGTACTTTAACTTTGTCCTGAAACATTTTGCTGTAAAATGCGCTATTTTCAATTTATTTCAATATTTTAGGTTTTTCCGTGACGAATTCCAGAAAACAAAATAGTAGTTATTAGTGTATTTTTGTAAATTTTTTGTATGTTATGGTAAATTTGGCTCTCTTTAATTTTAGTGTCTCTACCTTTCTTCGTAGAACGCACCGTTTTCCAGTTATTAATTTATTACGCATTTTTCCGGGACAAATCCCGGAAAAAACGTTACCAAAATAAAGTGGATTTCGGTGGATTTTGGATATGTTATTCTACAAATTTTTCTGCAAATTTTGATATAATAAAACCTTTTCTTGCAATTTTTCCGTAAATCGACCCCTTTTTCTCATAAAATGCCTGGACTATGAATCCTTCAGAGAAACGGTGTTGCTGTGTAGCGGGAGGAGGTTGAAGGGAGGAGGGAGGTTTATCACCGTTACAGATCAGCACTTCCCCTACAGCGGGCGACGTTGAGGCGTGTCAGTGTCATCCCCACCCTGCTCGTCTTCCCGGAGCTTGGCGTCAACTTTCACGTTGAGCAGCACAAGGCAGACACTAAAAATGCCAAATTAGCCAGTTTTCCTAACCAAATAAACTGATATTTAATGCGGTGACCTTATACTTTTAATATACCATTTTGTTCAGAAAAATATAATCTTTTCCAATATAGATTCAAATTTTAATTTTTCTCATCGAATAACTAGAAATTCGTCAACGAATTGCTTGTTTTTACCATTTTTTTAAATATATTTTGCGTCACGATTTTCAAAATATAAAACTATATTGGAAAAACTGCATTACTTTTCTCGTCAGATTAATAATCTGGAAGCTGTAGCTATCATAATTCTCGAGAAAATAGGCTAGTAGTGGACGCATGTATAACTGGTTTTAAAAAGGGGTATATACCACTCTTAAGGTACGCGCGTGAGAAGTTATACTTGTTTGGCATCATTAAAAAATAGTTTTTTAACTGCATGCAAATAATTCTCCATGGTAGCGTTAAATGTTTGACACAACCTTGTTGGAAGTCGCATTGGAAGTATAACTTCAATAATAAAACTCTGTGCTCTGCTTGTTGGTCCCGCCTCTGCTGCATCCGGGCAGACGACTCAGCGTCGCTCTTAGCGGCGAGTCGTTGCTGAGGCTCGGCGGGTGAGGCAGTGGGTCCTAGGCAGGGGCGCAGCAACAGGGGGGGGGGGGCAAGGGTATTTTGCCCCCCACCCCCCCCCCACTTCTGGAACCTTGAAGTGGGGGCAAACGGGGGGCAAAGAAATTGCTGTGCAATCAAATTTTAGATAATAAAACTGCTTAAATAGCACCATTTTCCACCTTGAAATACAAATATTCCCGGGGGAGGACCCCCGGGTCCTCCGCTTCGATAGGGGGGGGGATCGATGATTCTTTATAAAAAGGTATATTCCCCCCCCCCCCCTTTTGGAAATGTAGTTGTTGCGCCCCTGGTCCCAGGGCAGTCGAGCAGGCTCACTTGAAGTACTCCTCGGCGGGCGGCCTGCGGTCCGAGCGGTCGACGAGCTGCGGCGTGATGTTGCGCAGGCCCGCCTCGGTCCAGTTGTAGCACGCGCGCAGGTAGAAGGTGCCGTTGGCCGCCTCGCACGCGTCCGCCGCCTCGTACGAGAAGCAGTCTGCAAGCACGCCGCGGGTCACCTCGCTGGATGTAACTTCGTGTCAGCTTCTGGACGTACGCCGTTGCTTAGCACGTGCATGTCTGCACAAGAAAACTACAAAAAAAAACAACACAAATGACAAAATAACACAAATTAAGAGGCCACTCCAGTGTTTCAGGGGCACTACGCAACCCGCGTTAACTTCATAAGATTCAATGCTATTTTCATTTTGCTCATAACTAATTAACAAACATAGATTTCGAAATGATGCTTGCTTGATATGTAAGACAACGATGCTCTTATCGAAGCCCCTTTCTTCAAAAACGTGCATAAGTTATGGTTTTATACTAATCTTTACTAATATGCATAAGTGTATTTTCTGGGTTTGAACCATAACTTATGCACGTTTTTAAAGAAAAGGGCTTTGATAAGAGCATCGTTGTCTTACATATCAAGCAAGCATCATTTCGAAATCTATGTTTGTTAATTAGTTATAAGCAAAATGAAAATAGCATTGAATCTTATGAGGTTAACGCGGGTTGCGTAGCGCCCCTGAAACACTGGAGTGGCCTCTTAAGCAAAAAATTGCTGTTGTCAGGATTTAACGCCACCCAATACTCCACAACAGGAATATGGTGTGGCGTTAAATCCTGACAACAGCAATTTTTTTTGCTTGATTTGTTTTTTTTTGTTTGTTTTTTTTTGTCATTTGTGTTTTTTTTTTTGTAGTTTTCTTCTACAGACATACATGTGCTAAGCAATGGCGTATGTCCAAAAGCTTACATCAAGTCATGCACTCCCATTGCACAAATCTTACAAAGATAATACTTCACTGAATAATACCTTATCATGGTTTACCAAACTTGCTAAGGTCAGTGCTTATGTAACAGGACTTTTTAAACCACAAATAAAACGTACTATTTTAATATTCAATTCTTAATGTAAGTACTAAAATTATTGTATTAAAAAATTTGATTTTGCCTTCCCCTTGGCCATCATTCTGGATCAGCCTTCGCAGCATTTAGTTTTTGATAGTGGTTGAAGTTGACATTTTTTGGCCTAGTGTAAATATTAACGTCAACTGAAGCCTATCAAGTGAAACGATCAGTGATTTTTCTACCGGCGGATGTGTGCTGTAGCCTTTTCATTATTTATTTTATTTTTGACGTGACAACGTCTAATAAATCGATGAACGCCGGCTGCACGCACAAAAAAGTGTCCCGTTACGCACATTGTTCCGTTACGCTGTGTCCCGTTACGCGTATTGTACGCTGGCGCCGCACCGACAGAAGTGAAAACTTAAATCTTTGTTTATAAATGTGTAGTATGAAATAATTTCTACGTTAAATGTGTTACGCAGGTTGGTACTGCGTAACGAGGAAACTCGCCCCTGCGGGCTAGTGGGATACCACCCGCCATACACTGCACGGACTCGGCGCGCGAATTTCAATGGATGCGCGTTGGATAGCAGATCCTCGGGTCCACTCGTGCCGAATCGCCTTTGATCGGAGCACGTGGACGTGGTCGGAAGTTTCCGAGCCGCGTTTCCGATTCAGGATGTCCAGAATATTCCTCGCTGTTTTAGTATGGAGCGCAGCGAGTATATAAGCAGGCTGCTAGCACGAGTTCCACAGAGTCTTCTCTCAACCGGCTGCGTGAATAATGCGGTGACCACGACCCGCACCTTCGATCATCGACGCCGAAAGGCTGCCCGCTGAGGTCTTCAAGCTGCGCACGGATGCCGAAAAAGGCGGTAAGAGAGGCCGCAAATTATACAAGTCAGTTACGGACTTGGTAATAATTCAGTGGTAGCCCAGTAACAATTTGCAAGTTGGCACGGGACTTCGGAAGTAAAAAGTATGTGTCGGACTTTGCAGTAAAATGACCAAGGGGAACATAGAAAATTCCGCCGAGGGTCATGAAGTGGTTTGCGACTAGGAGCATAACAGAGTTCTGCTCAGCAATACTTTAAAGAAAAAATATATTTTCTCGTTCTATTAATACGGTGAAAATAAAAGGTGCTACTACTTGATTAAAACGTTAAGGGCGTAGTGCAGTGGCATTAGCGGGACTATCAGTCGTGGCGTTTAAGACTACCTATGAACATAAACAAGGAGGTAAATTTTTAATGAAAAACTGTTTTAAAATAATTTCAAGCAGCAGCATGTTAGGTGATTTGTCTCCAATTCTCTGCACTAGTATAGTGTTCGTTTTATTACCAAATAGTGTGAATTAAGAGCCGGCGAAAATGTGCAAGTATCAGGGAATCAGCACGGCGGCAGAGGTAGAATAAAGAAATTCGCTCCGTCGATATTTCCGGTCCGACTGGGGTGATCAGGTCAAGGATCAACGGAAATAAAAAAACACTCGCCGCTATCACTTAAACGACACTGAAGATTTTAGCCAATTTTATTTGGGGAGAAGTGTTGAAATTTTAATTGTGTTAGAAATATCTCGTTCCTAAGTCTCTGGTACTGTTAAAACAATGTCTAATTTTGATCTGTAAGTGAAGGTTTAAGTATTTTGTATTAAAAAGAATTTGTAATTATAACTAAAAGAAAAGGGTCCAGTTAGAATTATTTATTGAGGAATAATTCATGTGGTTATGAGAAAATGTTTAAAAAGTAGTGAATGGTACGTAATTTTGTATAAATTTATTTCAGGTGTTTTGTTGGTAATCGCTGGAACATGAATTGTAGCAGTAATGTGTAACAGCCAACATAATAAGAAAATTTATATTAATGTATGAGGATTATATGTGTTTGTATAATGTGTGAATAAATCTCTGTACATGCCGTACTAAATATGTGTTATACATTGCTCTGTGTTTCCTTAAGCTCTTGTTGCCATTCTAATTTTCAACGACTAGGTAACAAATGTACGTAAAAAAATGAATCTGATTACTAGTATAATTTCAAGTATTTATTCTTTTATTATTAAAAAAAGTAGCATCTGTCGGCGAGTGCAGTAATAATAGGTTATGTTAGATATTTGATTACAGTTTATTTATATGAAAACTTGTTCATAATTATATTTAAACTCTATAGCTAAACGCCAGTTTTTAAAATTAATTACAAGTCATGAACTCGTGAACTGTTTCGTCGACTGTTTATAAAGTGAAGTGAAAAGTTAATGTGGTTTTCATTGCTTATTAAAACAACAATTTCGGCAATAAAGGTTAATTATTCTTGCATTTTATAAAATCTGATTACTGGTATAATTTCAAGCATTTATTATTTTATTATTAAAGTAAAAATGATTCAATTTTATTCATAAAAGTATGCAATCATTTCATCAATGTTTTGTTATGACGTTGTCACGTTAAAAATATCGTCCGTAAACCGACTTTACAGACAACCTATTTTTTTTTTTTTACCTAACCTGACATAAAACAATATGGTAGTACGCGCCGGAGGGGGGGGGGGGGGGTTGTGTCTAGCCAGGGAGTCCCTTGTGTCGCAGAGGTGAGACACCTCTGGAGGCAGAGGTCAGACCGCCAGTCCTTGCGTGTCCTTCACTGCGCGCGCCATCCGGATTTATTATTTGTTCACGTGTTCACGATGTCGCGAGCCAAAAGTTCGCAAACAAAATAAAGGAGATAACTCTGTAGTATTAACTGTGTTAACGGGATTTTCCAGAACGTGGGCAGCATTCAAGCAACAATTTCTCGTCGAATTTCACGTCCGAACCCCATGGTTTTCCCAAATCTCTCTCCCCCCCCCCCCCCCCCCCCCCCCCGTTGCGCGTTTATCGTAGCTGTTTCATTATACAGTATAAAATTTTCGATCTGGTAATCAAATGACTCAGAATTCGACGCAGCTGCTCTAGTAATGAATTCTATCGGCGGGTGCGGAATCTACGTGTGATGCGCGTCAAGAGATATAATTGGAAACACAATTTTCTTAGGTATTGTGTTTATCACGCTCGGCATTATTTTAAAGAATTTTAATTTGAGTTCCGTGTAGGTACAAGTTTCGTATTTGCAGCATTGTAACACGTGAATTTGCACGGTTGCCGAGGTTAGATTTTACACTTCACTGGGGAGTATTGAAAGACTCGCTCACATACCTATATATGCTTTTTAAGTTTGAAGAACGCGCGGATTAAAACGCGTGACATAAATACATCAATTGACGTGACAAAAATACTTTAACCATTAAAGATGCAGGAAAAGTCTATTGATTATAAAACTGCAGCAAGTGGGCGTATCTCTGGCACGACACTCGAAGCGTGTGGCATTGGGGCAGTCCTGACCTTGGGCCCAGGCTGTCGGCCAGCGCGGCTGGGATCCACGCAAGGCGAAGACCGCTTGCCAGGCGGACGTCGAACCGCTGACTGCACGCGAAGCCCAAACAATACCCGGAGCACACGAGGGCGAACGGATTTGTGAGTCGCAGGTTGGTTTCCCCGCTGAGCGCTTTCATGCGTGGAGGTTGATTCCCGCTGGTGACTTCAGGGGCCTACGAAACCTCAATTCCACGACGGACACAACACGACACGAAACGACACGACAAAAACCCACTTAGGCGTCGTGCATCGTTCCAGCACGTCAGAGTTAATATCGCAGGGTCGCAATACCACGACAACATAACACGACCTACTCCAATATGGCTGTCGGCAAATCTTCCCAATCCAAATGCGTCTAAATGCTAAAAAAAAAAAAAGTGTTGTGCCCCGTCGAAAGCTTTTATTTCCTGTAAACATTTAAACTTAAATAACATTTAGTCGTCTCTGGAATGAAAATATATTAAGTTTAATTTAGATACCAGGAAGCAAGAACTGAAATTAAATCTTGACTGTATGTAGAATAATAACGTTTACCATAAACACGATGATATTTTAGATAAACAGTTGAAAGCACACTACAAATATGTAAGTGTACCCACACGAAAAAAAAATATATATATTATTTTTCAGCGTAAAGATTTTCTAAGTAGGTGTGCATATATATATATATATATATATATATATAAGTTTAGTTTTGTAAGGTTTCCGTTTTGCTTTCCGTCGTGCGGCACGACACGATGAAATTAGAAACAGAATGTACTTCTTACGGGGTGTCGTGGCGCGTATTTCGTCGTGTTGACGTCACGGTGACCTTGTATTTCATTGGCTGCTGAACGTGTCATGTCTGTCGTGTCGTGCTGGTCGTGGCATTGTGGCTCCAGCTTTATTCTGTGTTTGCGATTTCTGGAATGTAATCTCTGGTACAGATATTCAGTACCAGAGAAAGAGCCATGGTGTGTTATGGTGTATCAGGGTGAGTGATGAGTCAAATGCTGTGTTAACCATTTCCCCCCCCCCCCCCTAAAATCTGATACGTTTGACAACTTGTAAATATGTATCTTTCTGTAAATGTTCATTTTCGTATTTTTTTTTTGGGCTTGTGAGTTTACAATTGGTTTTTGCCATTATTATCTTGACGCACGTCTGTACGTTTGAAGTCTAACCAACCTAAGTATTTTTCACAGTACAGCCATCAATTGTGCTCATGACTTATTTGTGGCTTTCATAATCACTTTCCTATTCGTCCATGCACGTTCTCTGCGCAGTATTTGTCAAGTCTCATGTGCTTAACGTATAAATTAACTTTTCCATTTAATTGCTTGTTACCGACTATTCATGTTTTACTTCTATTTCGACTCGGCTTGTTGTAACGTGGAAGTTCTTCAGCAGTCGAGTTTCTCGTTGAATGCAAGTGAGATTTGATGAAACGTAGGTCACAGGAGCCTTACACTAGCTTGTTACGTGTTACGTCTTAATTCTCTTAAATTTAATGTGTGATACTTTTGAACTCTTGAAATTTCCTAGACTTCCATTCAGCATAATTCTACGTACCTATGCCTTTTGTAACCTTGATAATTAACACGCAACATTGTAATATTCCGCATAATGCTTTGTAACAGCTTCTTTACGCTTTGATTTGCGCAAAAACGTACTCAACACATGAAACTAATTTTCAACGAGTTCTTGAAAACACTAGATAACTGCTGGTCTTAGACTAGAAAATTATACAGCGAAACTCATCTGAAATCAAATAATTTAATTTCCTGCCTTCTAGTTTCCTAACAAAATAGCAGTTAATTGGGGAATTTTGTTTTTAACTTGTGCGTAAGTGAACGTATTGTGGACTCAGTAGGCTACATTAGTATTATTATTTTTTTTCAGTGCAGTGTTCAGAATATAATAAATGCAAGAGGACGAGAAACGTCGGTGACCTTCAACTCAGTGACGTCATGACTACTACGCAAGGCTGTACAACATCCTAAATTTAATGTCGATCGTCAAAAACCATAGCGTGTCAATAAAAGTTCGGTCAGGCTCTACGACATCCGTAATAGCTTCTTGAATGTCAACTTCAACATATAAGTGTCGTTCTGAAAATTGCCATAGGAGATTTTACTTTGAGGTTTCAACGGTTTTTTTTCACATCTTATAGGAAAATAGAAACTGTTTTAAACATAAAAAATTACCAATTAAATATTGTACAATATGCACCGGAGTTGTTTTGAAATATAATAATTTTAAAATTAACATTGCAACCGTTATCACAATTTTGGCTTCAACGCATTTATCTCGAATCACTAGTTTTGGCATTGTGATGTGTAAACTTTGGTGTGGCATTCGGACATCGCCCTTTTATACGTAGGCCTCGCGATGTCTTCCTCGACATATCAACATCGAAATGACTTCCTCGACATGTCAAGCTAGAGTTTTCTCCCTAGATATGTCAACCTTGAGTTTTCTCCCTTTTAACTGTCAATAATGTAAACTGCCATTTAAAATAGATTTTTTTTATCATTTGATTCAATGTATAGACATTTTACCTCGAACCGTTATATTATTAATAAGTATAGATGAATCCACGCAGTTTGGTTATTAACATTCATTATGGTGAGGGTAAATTATTACCCACGTACATTGAAATTCTTATAAAAATACAATATTTTTAAAACTAAAGAGGTGAGGGACTATTCACTATATTTCAATAATTAATTTTTCTTATAACGTAAATGTTAAAAGTGTTAAGACACAGTATTCTGAAAAAATAAAAGTAATAAATTAAAAAATTAAAAGTAATATAGATATGTCTACCTTCAGTTTTCTCCCTAGATATAAGTCAATCTTGAGTTTTCTCCCTAGATATAAGTCAACCTTTAGTTTTCTCCCTAGATATGTCAACCTTGAGTTTTCTCCCTAGATATAAGTCAACCTTGAGTTTTCTCCCTAGATATAAGTCAACCTTGAGTTTTCCCCCTAGATATAAGTCAACAATGAGTTTACTCCCTAGATATAAGTCAACCTTGAGTTTTCTCCCTATATATAAGTCAACCTTGAGTTTTCTCCCTAGATATAAGTTTACCTTGAGTTTTCTCCCTAGATATAAGTTTACCTTGAGTTTTCTCCCTAGATATAAGTTTATTTTGAGTTTTCTCCCAAGATATAAGTCAACAATGAGTTTTCTCCCTAGATATAAGTCAACCTTGAGTTTTCTCCCTAGATATAAGTCAACCTTGAGTTTTCTCCCTAGATATAAGTCAACCTTGAGTTTTCTCCCTAGATATAAGTCAACCTTGAGTTTTCTCCCTAGATATAAGTCAACCTTGAGTTTTCTCCCTAGATATAAGTCAACCTTGAGTTTTCTCCCTAGATATAAGTCAAACGAGTTTTCTCCCTAGATATGTCAACCTTGAGTTTTCTCCCTAGATATAAGTCAACCTTGAGTTTTCTCCCTAGATATAAGTCAACCTTGAGTTTTCTCCCTAGATATAAGTCAACCTTGAGTTTTCTCCCTAGATATGTCAACCTTGAGTTTTCTCCCTTGAGAGAAAATGTCCCGTTTTATTCCTCAAAAGTTCAAAAATTAGCAATTGAAAAAGTCTTAACACAGTATTGTCTTAACAAGTAACAAAAATTCCTAAAAATGGCTTAAGACTCTTAAGATCAGGCCACCCTAACCCACTGACGACCATCTAGGATGACCATGACCTTTACCATAAAACTCAAATTCTTTAATTTTTATCCTAAAAATCCGAAAAAATAAAAAAAATATATTATTTCTTACCTCAAATGTTGTTACTTAATCAATTTCGGTCCTTGATTCGATACCCAGCGAGAGTAAACATGTAATTAATTAATAAAAACAAAAAAAAACATTATTACAATTTTTTAAAATTTTTAAAATTTCCTTCGTTTCACATGCCATCGTAGGATTTAGAATATGTTTAATTGAAAATGTTACTTTTTACATAAAATTTTTTTGGTATCACCTATTGATCCATTCAATAACAGAATCCTTCGAATCAATCAGTATACACAGTGCGGATTTTTTAAAAGAATTTTTTAAATTTTCCAGAACATCTATCTGAATATTACGAATTTCCAAGGTAGTGCCCAAATTTCCAGATGTAGGCCGCCATTAAATAATATATGAATACTGCACTCTAGTGGACCATAATTAAATATATATATATATTTATATATATATATACACCTTGGCAAAAGTTGTTAGAAGTCAGTCTGCAGGCAGTTTCCATGAAGGAAGGATCGTTCGCCATTTTTTTTCTCTCACCGGTTTCGATCCGAGGGCTCTGAGCTACATGACGTAAGTGCGGTTTTTATAAAATATTTTATTAACATTTGATAAATTTATATTTTTTTAAATATTACAAATTTTTACAAATTCGTAGCATAAAAATTACGGATGTTTAAGATGTCGGTTGTAACGAAAGTTGCAACGTTGACATCATAATTCAAATTGGTGGAAAGTTCTAGAAAACAAAATGGCTGAATTCAAAATGGTGGTAAATTTTAGAAAACAAAATGATGGCGAGGACGTCACCGAAAATGGCGTATCCAAGATGGCCACCAAGGTCAAGGTTGTAGGTTAAGGTCAAAAGTCAATGTCATCTAATATGGCCGCCGTACTGTCCCAATCCAAGATGGTAGTCGGCATTGAGTACTACACCGTGAAACCTTGCGCCGGACATATATTCATATAGGTAGATACTACTCAAATACATAAATACAATAAATCAATAAATAAATACGCAAAACATTTGTCAAAATACGTTACTTCTATTAATTATTGATACTGCGTATGTATAATGTGCATACCCGAGTGATTGGTTTTCGTTGTAATAGCAAATAATTTAATTTAATATAAATAAAACCACAAAATTAAAAATCCCTCCTAAATGAAATGAGTATGGAAAAACTATAAAACAATTCCAATGTAACTTCGTTGTATACGTACTATAGAAACTAACAGGAAAAAGCGGAATATGCAAATCCTATCAATTAGCCAAAGGGCAGTTTTATCATAGAGATGTTGGAGCTCGTAAAAGAAAAGGCAGGAAACACCTTGCTGGAGAAACACGTGAGTTTGGCAATTTTCTTTGCAGACGGAGGCAAAATGAATATTGCTCTTTGCCGTGGGCAACCCAGATATTGGATAAAGTTTCACAAAATTACTCGCGTTCCTGAGAAATCTCACATACAACGTCAGTTCCAAATCCACGCCCAAAAACAAAGAAGTTTTTGCCATTGGGAGTTCGTTTTGAAAGAGAGGAATGGTTCTCAGAGACAATAATATATACATGAGATTCGCTAACCGTAAAGCCAAACTAAATCGTAATATTGTCCTCATCAGAAACATTATTTAGGAAAGTGAGAGAAGTGATCTCAAAAAAGGTTCATAAATGGAAAAATAGTCGAGATATACATAAATAAAATTTATTTAAATCCTAAAATCAATATTATGTATATTTGACCAAAAAATTATATTTATTAAACATGTGTCATATCTAATTTTCATTAATAGTGAATACTTTTGAATAAAAAAAAATTGGTTGTCTCTAAAGTCGGTTTACGGACGATAGTTTAGCGTGACAACGTCATAACAAAATATTGATGAAATGATTGATCCAGAAGAAAAGGAAATATCATATTCGGCCTGAGACAGCCGTAATAGGTTTTTGCAACCAAACCATTTAGGCATTAAAAATATTATACTCTTTGAGGAAGAATTTTTTTTTAATTTTTTCAATCTTTTGTATGATAAAATATACCTCTGCATACTTTTATGAATAAAATTGAATCATTTTTATTAAATTATCACTATTTTGTATTGATACAAAGGAGTGAAATGAAATGTGCCTAGATATAAGTCAACCTTGAGTTTTCTCCCTAGATATAAGTCAACAATGAGTTTTCTCCCTAGATATGTCAACCTTGAGTTTTCTCCCTAGATATAAGTCAACCTTGAGTTTTCTCCCTAGATATAAGTTTATTTTGAGTTTTCTCCCAAGATGTCAACAATTAGTTTTCTCCCTAGATATAAGTCAACCTTGAGTTTTCTCCCTAGATATAAGTCAACCTTGAGTTTTCTCCCTAGATATAAGTCAACCTTGAGTTTTCTCCCTAGATATGTCAACCTTTTTTTTCTCCTAGATATGTCAACCTTGTTTTCTCCCTAGATATAAGTCAACAATGAGTTTTCTCCCTAGATATAAGTCAAACGAGTTTTCTCCCTAGATATGTCAACCTTGAGTTTTCTCCCTAGATATAAGTCAACCTTGAGTTTTCTCCCTAGATATAAGTCAACCTTGAGTTTTCTCCCTAGATATAAGTCAACAATGAGTTTTCTCCCTAGATATATGTCAACCTTGAGTTGTCTCCCTAGATATAAGTGACCTTGGAGATGTCTCCCTCAGCAAGTGACGTGTGACAGGGGCGCGCGGAGCATCACACGAACACTCACACGGCGTGTTCCACTCGTGGTCGCAGCTCTGCCACGGCAGCACGCTGCGCAGCGACGCGAACATGTAGAAGATGGTCCAGGCGATGATGAGGTTGTAGTAGAGCATCACGATGGCCGACACGATCACCATGCCGTAGCCCAGGCCGCAGAACAGCGGGCAGAACTTCTCGTAGACGGCGACGGGGCCGAGGCTGGCGTACTGGCCGAACGACAGCTCCATGAACATGAGCGGCAGGCCGGCGATCACCAGCATCACGGAGAAGGGGATTAGGAAGGCGCCTGCAACATGCCGACACGGAGTTCACCAGCCCCCGGTCAGTTCCCCCCCGACACACGCACTGTGAAACAAAGGCTAGGCTTCTGGTACTTTCTGGCCACGTCTGAGGTGAGTATTTCACCCAAGTTTCGGTCGCAATATTCAGGGTAGCAGTTACCTACTGATGATGGTGACTGCAAAGCCGACCGAAACTTCGGTGAAATCTTATCCTTCGAAGCGGCTACAACCCAGAAGCCAGGCAACATTTACAAAGGTTTAGTAATTTTACTTTTTTTCTTGTCGTGTGTGTTTTTTTATAACTAGTACAGTTGATGTAATTTTACAAAAAAAAATATGTCTAAAAATACAAAAAGTTCAGTAAAAATACATTATCCTGTGTTTTTTTTTATCAGAACACTGTTCATGTAGCAGTGATGGGCATATTTATTAGTAGGCCCTATTCAAAAATACAAATACGAATGTATTCGCAAAAAAAATGATTTTCTATGAATACGAATATATTCGTATTTCCATGTGTGAATACGAATACATTTTTATTTAAATTTTAATGAATGTGAATATTCGTATTCGAATATTAGAGAATATGAATACATAAATAAAATATTCGTATTCTCGTATTAGTATTCGCACATATTTGCAAATATTCAAATTCGCGTATTCGTATTCACCTCAGTGAATACGCGAAATTACCACCTTCATTAAAATTTTTAACACATATCCTGAGCTACAGACCACAATTTCGGGTACTTTCAAACGTCCTAAAGTTAAACTTAAGTTCCCCCCCCCCCCCCCCCGGTAATATCCCATTCCTTAAAATATAACCTTCGAAAATTAAAAACTAATTAAAAACGTCAATAAATTAAAAAATATGTATATTATCTTTCTTAATAAAACGTAAACTACAGTATAATATTAAATAACGATGTGTATCATAAACAAAAAAATTTCCTACTAAATGTGAATTGAATCAATGGAAAGAAACCCCTTTAAAAAATCAACAATTGGTAAAAGTAGCTTAAAACTCCTAAAATAATGCCTCTCTAAGTTACTTATATCAGGACCTTTACCTCGGACGCAATCGTTGCAATTTTCGTTACGGCCGCCATCTTGAAAATCCGTAAATATTGTCCGATTCTCAAGGGGAAATTTTTTTAACATTTATAATAAAATTTAATCAACCAATTTTTAATCAAAATCATTCCACTATTTTTAAATTAATCTGCCATATTGAAATTCTGTATTCATTATCCAACTTTAATGGGAAAAAATTTAAAATTATAAAAAAAATCATTTGATTAATTGTTAATAAAAAGTACTTGCGTCGTGGAGTACGCAAGTACTAGGTCGATTAAAAATTCGAAAAGCACATTATATTGCATGCTAATTAACCATTCAACTTAGAGTGAATGAAGTGTACCATAGGGAAGTGGAAAAAGGTGATTATGTTGTTCTGAAGATGGTACAGAAGAAATTTTAATTAAAATAATTTAAGGCTTGTACGAGGTGTGTCCAGAAAGTAAGTACGTTTCGGTCATTATAAAAAATAACTCATTAAAAAAAGGTTTTATTGAAAGTTTTGGTTTACTACATATTAAAATCACTTTTCGCAACGCTCTACTAGTTTATTTAACCCCTCTGCATTATGAGTTCACCACCTGGAAATTAAACCTTTTGACAATCGTTATTTTGTACATTTTGCTGTAATTGTTGACTTAGATTTCATTAAATAAACCAAAATGAAGCCCTTCTTCTTCCCAAAAAATGGTAGTCATCATTTTTCGAGATTACTTAAAATTTTACGGAGATGTTTACTTAGCGCCTGTTCTAAGGCTACACGCATTGCGTATTGGAAGTCCATGTTGTCTATGGCCGAGGCGTCCGTTCAATTCCCAAATAATTGCAACTGTCTTCTTTCTCGGGCTTTGATGTTAGCCCAGTACTCCCGCATTAGTTGATGGCGTTGTTATTTTCCCTCTGTGTCAATGCTTTTCTTTTCAGCTTGGGGTTTCCTTGGAAACCTAGGCGTATTAATATTTGTCTCATGAGTTGCAAGTGATCCTCATAAGTCACTAACGCATGATGTAGTGCATGGAATCTATAGAAGAATGTCCATAAAATAATGTTTCAATGGTATGTTATAACAGTTTAATTTAGACCTTTTACAACAAATAATTCATCAAATTGAAGGTAAACTAAAATATTATTTTTTTAAAAGTTCAATGTTTGCACCTTTAGTTATACCGCATACGTCCAACCCAAGTAAAATTCTTTGCACGCTTTGGTTTACACGTCCGAAGTAATGAAAGCAATAGCCCATTCAATGCTGTGTCTCAAGTCTGGCCAATCATTAGGTAGCAGCGGAACGTAGACAAGATCTTTTATAAAGCCCCAAAAGAAAAATGCTCATCATCTGACTTTGAAGCATATAGAAACTGGAACCGATATGACGCATGTGTAAAGGTTTTATTAACACCTTGTACATGGTCATATTTGGTAACTGAAGTTGAAAACTTTCTTTCCAAACCGATTTCTTACGACTTAGCAGGTAAGATGCTCTGACACGGTCAACATCCTGTACAGACACTTACGGTCGTCCCGTGTTTTTACCTTTACAAAAACATCCGGTATTTTCCAATTGCTTAGGTATACCATCGGCTTTTTTTTATCACATGGGGGATCACAAACCTTAAACGAAACGCACGTTGAACTGAAATTACAGATTTACTCTTAGAAAATTGTAGAACACAAAATATTTTCGCTCAGGGAGTCGCCATTTTGCATAGGTGGCGCTGCCAGCGAGAAAACAACAAATCTGTACTCGTGCATGCGCTTATCTTAAACTGTTTGAGTTACTTTGTAATTGTGACCTAGAACCAACTCTCTACAATGTTTACAGTTGATACCATTCAAATTTATAACTATGGGCCATTTCTTTTATGGACATGCTGTCTAACGTGATAACTTCTATGGCCGAAAGACTCTGGGAAATAGAGCGCACTAAAACATGTTTACAGGATATCGCGCATGTGCTTCTGGATCGAATATTGCAGTCGAAGGCGTCTGATGTCCCGAGCCGTTGTGCTGAGAGCTGAGCGCGCTCTCTGGCCGTTGGGGCCCGAAAACGGGTTCCGTACGGTAACATTTTTATCGAGTATGGAAAATGACTGGTTACTATGGAAATAGTCGAGATGGATCCTTTCGTTCTGTTGTCAACGCAGCTTTTGGAGACCAAATTTAGATCTCGACGTGGGGGCTTCCAGGAAGCAACGGGAAAATCCACAAGTGGAATCAAAATAGAATCTCGTTCCTACTATTTGGCACATAAAAGAATTTTCAGTACTTTGACAAAAGATTTCCTTTGGAAGCAAGTGGCCAAGAAATAGCTTGTGATACTACAAGAAAAATATAAAATATTCTTACTTTCTACAACACATTGCTAAGGTTATTTTCGCATGCATGAAATATGTTTTTCGAGATGATACTTAGTATTTCTTACGAAAAGTTTACGCAGAAATTTGTACTTTAATTGAAGTTTCATTCCAGGAAAAATAATTTTTAACCAAGGAAAAGGTAATCGAATATTTAGCAATTGAACTTCATTTTGTTTTATAATTCTTATTATGTGCGAAATAATACTGGAAAACTATTCAGAGAACGGTTTACAAATAACTTTTACTATTAGAGTTACTGTGACAACACAAAGCATAAATGCCCGGGTAATAATCTGGAACCAGTATTACTGCGAACACTATTTTTTAGTGATAGGTACAGATTTTTTAATGTAAGAGTACGAATTTTACAAATATCTGTAATTTTACATTAATTATTCTGTCGCATTTCGAAAAAAATTGCAGTGCATTGGGTCCATGATTTTATCTGATTTTTCAATTCTGAAATAATATTGGAATATCTTGTGGCTAGACACTAAACTTAACCTGGCTCATGGGTTGAGACCACGTCTGTTAATGCATTCCTGCATTCATTTTCCCTTTCAAATGACTGCAACAAAGTATGTCGAATCGCTCTGAAGCAATTGTCAACAGACGGAGCCAAATTGTAGAAAGTCGGTGAGCGATAAGCTGTTTTGGCTTTGTCTTGTCTTGGAAGTGATCCTTAAGATCTTAATCCCGTACTGAGATTTCTGTGAGGCGACTCCTTAGTTGGAATAAGGACTCGTGGTGATTTTGCTTGAAAAATACTTGGTAGTAAAAACACGCTTATTAAAGAATTGAATTAACCCACTAGTGAGACAAAAAAATGGATCTGGTTGTGTGATGATATTTGAGGTCTGGGTCCAGATGTTATCCCACAAACCCATCAAACACCGTAGGTTTACCGCGTCTCTAAATTTAATAAAAATTAAGAAGTTTTCTGTGAACACCACTTTAAACGGGCTTAAAAAATCACATGCTTACAGGTTAGTTACCCGATTATTTGTTGGTAAAAGGATAAAAGCTTTCTTCTGTGTGATTTTCTTCAGTGCCAGAGTTAATATTCTGTTGAGCTTAAAAAATTCAACGTTTCAAATGTTCCGCCGTCTTGAACAAAAGTCACCCAAGTAGGGTGCCCAAAAAATTACCTCACTCGCAAATTCACTGAAAATAAGTTCATGTGTTGTCAAATGCAAATACTTTTATAATATCAAACTCTGACACCAAATTTAAAGTATAATTAATTAAAATAATTCCGAGCGTGATCAACAAACGCAAATTAGGTTTTCAACTACATTTATGGACGCGAATCACTCGTAGTTTCCGCACCTACCGCTAGAATTCGCTGCCGGATCAGCTAAGCCGACTATCGAATCATTTTATATGCACTGTGAAATTTTTAAACCTATAAAGAAACGGTTCCGATGAAAACTAAAAGACAAAAAAAACCTAACCTCGGCTTTGGACCCGATTTTCGACAAGGAAATTTATTAAAATACTGCCCATCTTTTTAAAATGTATTAAACCGATAATACAATAAAGATTCCCTTTGTCTTTGAGCGCTTTGGTACACGCCATCTGCCACAGATGGCAGCACCGTGTTTATTGTATCGACTTCCTTTCAATCCCGTATAGCGAGAACTATGATGTTACACATAAATAATTGTGATTTTTTAAAGACAGATATATCAAATTTGCATCAATAATTTAATGGTGATCGTCCTAAACTACATCTTAAAACAACGAGGGAAATCTATATACAAAAAAGTTATCAAAAAAAAAACACGTGAAGGCTGACTCTCAATCAAAACATAGAATAAATCACGAATTTAAAATTCCAACAATACTTTTTTGAAACAAGGCTTGCAGTTGAGATGGACTCAGCTCACTCATTGTCCAATATTGTCAAAACGTTGTTTCAGCAATAGCGTGCCTTAGTTCAGTCTATGAATGATGAACGCAACAAAAAAAATATTTTTTTAAAAAAACTTATTACATATAATAAAACTTACCGTTCGTGAAATCCGCTGGAAAAAAAAATACTAGTCTCTAACAAATCAGGCGTGACTTTTAATGTCATAAATTTCACAGGACATGAGAATACAAAATTTTATATTTTACTTGATAGCGGAAATGTTGCTACTATATTCACGAACCATCATTCACTCTTCGCATTAAATGTGGTTCGCTTGCGCGTGGGTTTGACGGTTGTGACGGTGAAGCAAGCCTTTCAGTGCCGCCGGTCTTAAATCGCCTACTGCTCGACCAGAACAGTCTGTGCTCTCTTCCCGATGCCTCCACACAGAGAAAAAGGTTTGTTTGAATCAAACAAATATGTGTTTGTATATGGCGAAACAAATATTTACTTGCTGTAACAAAATATTTTGTTAGCTTAACCAAACTCGGTAAGTAATAAAAATTATTTGTTACACTTAACCAAATATACAGTTGAGTTGGAGAAAAAAAACATTATTTTTTGGGTCAACAGAATCTTTCCTACTACAAAATATTTGTTTGAATTAACAAATTTAATTTATTTCGCAAAATACGAACAAATAATTTGTTGAGGCAAACAATCCTTTCTCTCGGTGCACGAGTTGGCCAGTGACGTCACATTGCGATGCGCCGGAGGAACACCGCGCCATTGCGAACAGTCTAGCTTCACCCTGCGCAGCAAGCAATAATAGCATGTTTCTTGCCATTGCATGCGCACTAAGCATACGACAGCCGTCGATGTCTACAAACTTTTCTAACCGACATGTTCGAGAGGAGTACATTCAATTAAATGTAAACATTTGTGAGTATTAATGTCCCTTTAACCTCGTGACTATGGCATAGTTACTGTGTATGTATATATTTTTTTCCAAATTATTTCGTTTATTTCAGACTACTATCTCTATGTATTTATTTGATTAACATTGCATTTTCAGTTATTAATAACGTTTGATATATTTGCATTTTAAATAGACTCCGGACAACCAATACCAATAGTTTTTGTATTTTTTTATAAATCTTATAGTATTTAATTTTTTTATTATATCTAGACAAGGAAGTATAATAGCTCACTGATATATATAATGTTACAGATGAGTTAAGTTTCTTTTGTATTAAAAATAGGGTAAAAAAGGTTTCTTGTGCAATTTAATCATCGTGGCAAAGCATACTGATTGGTCAATCGTCAACTGCTAGTGAAGGAAGTTTCGTAGCTTCGTATCCTTCTAGTCTTGTAGCCAAATAGCAGCTAGACCTAAGACAGCTGAAGACAAATACTTTTGGAGCACAAGACATTTGGGAGTCAAAGACTGCTGGAGCCAAAGACCTTTTTGAAGACAAAAGACTGTTTGAGCTAAAAGACTATTGAAGCCAATGACTGATGGAAGCATTATATCCTATCGTAAAATTGGCGGTCACATCATACTGAGTTGTATTTTCATGAAAATGTACGTCCTTTTCGTTCAATGTACGTAGTCAAGCCTGTATTATCGTATCTTACTGCTGAGAACGTATCCTTTTCGTTAATTGTGCTTTCTTTTCGTTTATTCTGCTTCCTTTTTTGTCGATTGAGCTTCCAATTGTCCTTTTTTGTTGATTTTGCTTCCTCTTTGTTTAATTCGCTTCCGATTGTGCTTTCTTTTGGTTGATTGTGCTTAAAATTGTGCTTTATTTTGGTTGATTGTGCTTAAAATTGTGCTTTCTTGTAGTAAAATGCTTTCGCGTGTATGTGTTCATCGTGTGTACTGTATGTCCATTGCGTGTACTGTGTGTCCATTGCGTGTGCTTTGCATGTATTGTGTGTACATTGCGTGTCTAATGCGTGTACTGTTTGAACATTGCATGTCCATTGTATGTACTGTGTGTCCATTGCGGGTCCTATGTGTGCACTGTGTATTAATTGTGTTAACTGTGTGTTATGTTAAATGTGTGTGTTCTGTGTGTCCATTGTGTGTATTAATGTGTTCTTTTCTTTTGTTGAATCGGTGTCGTTTCGTTAAATGTGCTTAGTCGTCTCTAGTATAGTAGCTCTGAATATTTACTGGTTCAAAACCTCTTGGTGTTAATAAAATATTTTTCAGCGTTAAACATGTTCCTTTGGTCTGATTGCTTGTAGTTGATTTTATCAATACTTTAGGTCTTACAGTTCGGAGACTTTGTCTTCGCTGCTTGAAATATGTTATATTTGTTATTGTCGAATAATGCCTTGGGGTTCGGAGTCCTCTGGTCTATACGCCTGACATTGTGCATGGCCTATCCTCGTGGTCCGCAGACACTTGGCATATACGTATATCATTGTACATGAATTGTTTGGAATGTATTTCATGTATCGAAAAAAATAGATTTCCATGTTAGGCAGCGCGACAACATATTTAATTCGTCGGACAGATATCTTGTCAAGTTTTGATTTTTTGTAGAGTGAATGATTAATAAACTCCACGAAAGTTAATTGAAAAAGAATTTAAAATTAATTTTAAGCATTAGTTTATCTTACCGCTGGCATATACCTAATCAAACAAAGGACGGAAATCCATCCAGTCAGTCATATTTTTATTAGTAAATTTTATGAATTTTGGAAATTTTTCCGAATATCTAGGTCAATAAATACAAATTTCCAATATGCAGGTCAATATGTCATCATCGGCTTACGGGAGGCTGGTAAGCTAGGAACCTAAGCTGATTTTATTGATTTTTTTATAAAATTTAATTATTTTTGCATTGATCAAGTATTGAACCAACGACAGGAACATATCGACTCGATCATTATTTTATTAAGTGATTTTTTTATGCATTTTGAAATTTTTCCCGAATTTCTATCTTAATAAATACAGATTTCCAAGATGGTGGTCAAATATCAAGATGGCGGGCGCTCTGTCTATTAATAATTACTACACTATAGCAGGTAAAGATTAAACTAAAACTGTGGTAGCACCCTCTAGCAGACGAAAACAACATGTTGGATCCAAGATGGAGACCTCCAGCAGACGAAAACAAGATGGTGGACATGACGTCGTACTTGCTATAGATATATATATAACTTGGCATTACTGGTGGGAGGTCAGTATGTCAGTGACATCTGTGAAGAAAGGATCTGTCGCAATTTTTATTTTTGTTCTCACCAGGTTCGAACCTACGACTCCATGATGTAATTGCGTTTTTTAATTAAAATTTGAAAATTAAATTATTAATACATTTTAAATATTTTCCCTTTAAAATCTCATAATAATTACTGATTTTCGAGATTGTAGAGGTGACGCAAATTGCAATGGTGATGTCATAATTTCAAATGGCGGAAAGTTCTAGAAAACAAAATAGTGGAATCCAAGATGGCGTCCGGGGTCAAGTTCAAAGCTCAAAAAAACAAAGTAAAGGTTAAGGTCAAGGTAATCCAAAATGGCCGCCGTGACATCATCATCCAAGATGGCTGTCGGCTCCACAGGCTTCACAGCCAGAATCCAGCGCCCTGAGGAACCAATATATACTACTACACGGAGACAATATACCTATATATTATAATCTGTGTTGCCTTAAAAATGTCACAAATATAACCAATTTATCTATATGCAAAAGAACAATCAAACAAGTTATGTTAGAACATCCTTCCTACTCTCTGATAGAATTGTTTGATCTAATAACAGAAAAGAAAATTAAACTCTGGTAAATATTATTTAAATCCATCACAAAACGAGGAGATAAATATTGAGTTTTGTAAACTAACACTTCGCTCTGAGCCTTAGACTTGAGTTTATACCATTTATTATGTACCCGTGGTTTTTTTTTGTTTTTTTCTTCTCTCTTTCTTACTATTGAAATGTAAAAGTACTCTGTAATATTTAGTTTTTGTGGTTGTACAGTATGTTTGTATATATTTATATATTTGTATTAATTGACTAGTTCTATATCCCGGAATCCTTACCTCCATATGGGATCTACAGGTCAAAAACTGAATAAATAAATAAATAAATAAATAAATTTTCTTAGGTGTTTTAAAGCTTGTGATTTCTTTTGATAATGACTATTTTAGTTCACGAAATATAATTTACTATCTATAATCCAGGGTAGTTTCACTAAGTATCGTAAAGTTTTTTTGGCACATCAATACGTTTGGTTAGTCCCCTAATGTTTACGAAAGTGGTTTACATACGGGTTTATATTGCTACACGTGGGCCCACCATCTTTACAACACATTTACGCTCATCAACTTCCGTTCCATTTCCACGAAATTACTCGACTACTACCAAATGCCATATAGTGAGACCTAAGATGTTTGCACATATAGAAAAACGCATTATATATTTTTCTCACTATCGAAGCGCCATGAGATGTGATGAAGGACGCAGCTTAAACTTTACTACGCTAGCTTACCTTCACTTCCTCCTCTCATCAACCTTGCCGCCCCATCCCCCCCCCCCCCCCCCCACACACACACGTCTTCTTGTCGATAAGCACCAATTAAAATTAATTTGCCGGTCCACCGAGTGCCTGACGACTAAATTCTCGGCTAATAGCCTATTAGCGACATGGAGGTTCACGCTTCTTGGAGGAAAGATCCAGAAACCTAAATAACACGAGCAATACTTACAATTCTTCCATTTGTATTATTTTCACAGATCCGAAAGCAAGCAATTAATTAATGTATGTTACCACTTATGTAGCCCTTTATTATTTTCCTAGTTTAAAATATACTCAATGCTTTATCCGGTTTCTCATGGTTCGATAAATCTGTTTAACAGAGCCAGCTTTAGTATACGTCGTTGACGATTTAGATAAAAATTTAGTCGCAAAGCGTTCTCTGGAACTTAGCTCCATGGAAATAAGAAGTAAGGGAGTGGGTGTGTACAATCTTTGCCATGTTAGTACTTGAAATCAAAATGAGATGCTTCACCCCCCCCCCCTTTTTTTTTAGAAACTGCTTATCAAAACAAATTTTTAGTTATAATGAAGTTGATTGCTAATTTCTTGCAGATGTGTTGTTATTATGCTTGTTTAACGATATTCACTATATGATGGTATCTTTACGATCCTTTCTAGCGAGCTTTTTTCTAACTATTGAACAAATTTATAGCATATTAGCTCTTATACAGGTACAATTTGTTTTGCTGTCCAACAACTAACCAGTTGACTTCATCGTCAGAATAGACACCCACTCCATAGCTAATACCTCAATGCTACGCAACGTAAGTTTCTATGGAGACTTTACTCAGCTTAAGTCAAATATGAAGTCAATTTTTTTCCTAAGTTTAAGTTACAAATGTTACTATATCTTAGGAATTTTTTTCCTTGTAATGGAATGACTAGAGACCGGAAAAATTTGCGATTTCAATGACCTGTAGGATACACTCTATGATCCTCTATGCACGCGGGAAAATAACATCTGCTTATTGGCTACTGACTCGTGACACCTGTTTAACTGGGACGCTTGTGATTCTATACTTCTTTTGTTAAAGGTTTTTCACTGGCCGAGTGTCATTCAGATAAACTGTGGCCCAATCACTGATGCGGTAAAAAGGCAAACGTTTTTGGATTCTAGTCTATCACGAAATTAATCCGCGAATTTTTCCGGTCTCTAGGAATGACACAGATTTATAAAAGTCAAAATGTTTTGAAAACGGTTCAGTAGCTTTCAAGTTTACCCGGTATAAACTAAAAAATACTCTCTTTTATTATTAGTATAGATATACTCGTAGACTAGTTTAATACCTACGGATTAGCTCGAGCCCGTTCTGTATTATGGTAAAATGTGTGTTATGAATATCAAATATCCTTTAGGAAAGTAACATATGTTATTAAATATAAAGTCCATAAAATGTTTTATTCTTTAATTTTTTTTCAATATTGGACTCTCAAAAGTTATAATGTACATAACCAAGCTTTGATGTATATTACGTATGCAAATTTACTATTCATCGTTTTATTGTAATAAAATATTTTTATTTACATCACATTCACCAATTTTCCACACTCCATTTGGAGGTAAAAATTGGAAAACTGTAAAAAAACGTGCCTGTTAATTTTTAACGTAGATCATACCACCATTTAAATATCCAATTGCATTCGATTTTGGCTAAAACCACGTACCTTATAAAATGAAACTTTTTTTACTACCGTACAGGGAATCAACTATACAAAAATTTGTGAAGCACTCCCATGTTTATTTTTAATGTAGATACAAATATCATATTTATTTCCTTCCATGCTTGGAATACATGAAACCGTACTAACGATCCGCCAGGAGTAAAACTTAAAAAAAAAAAAAAAAAAAAAAAACTTCTTCATATATTAAATGTAAAATAAAAATGTGAAAATTGATATTTCAATTTTGTTGTAATCGTGATATTTTTTTATTCATTATTACTTTTTGGGTCATTTCAGTCGTAAAATTTTAAAACCCTAATAATTAAGTAACAATTTTATTTTAAATGTTTTTTATAGTACAAATGTGTGGCAAGGTACTTAAGTGGATAACCTTATAATTTAATCTTGTTTAATAGTGAAAATATAACTTTTAAAATGGAATGGAAATACGAAAATTCTAAAACCTTTAATAAGTAAAATTTTGCTTGTGTTATCCCTCGCTTTAATAGATACGGACGTACATTCCTTAGTAGTGAAATTTTGGAAAAAGGAAAGAGAGATTAATTAATTATGTATGTTTATTATCCTTACCAAATAGTTTAACTTCCTCTGATTAGCTACTCGGGTAAAATAATTTTAAATTTAAAAAATGAACTTACAAACTTAGAAAAAAAAACACATTTATTGCATTCTCAGTGATTCCCTTTACAATGATAGTGTTTGCATCGCTCACCGTATATGGGTCTAAAACTTTTTTTTTTTAATGCGAGTACTCCCCAGAGATATGTAACATCTAGCCTCGGTAACGAGCAAATCCATGAGTTTTCATGTTGAAAATTCACTTATAATACGAAACTCGGACACGAAATTTAAAGTACAATGCTTAAAAATAATAAAGAGCGTAAATTGTGTCCTCAGCTCAATTTCTGGACGCGAATCACGCGTAGTTTACGCACCTGCCGCTAGAGTTCGCTGCCGAGGCCGCTACGTCGACTGTCGAATAGTTCCATTTGCAGACCTATAGAATGAAACGGCTCCGATAAAAGCTAAAACGAATTTTAAAAAAAATACTAAAACCCAGCTTTGAACTTGATTTTCGACAAGGAATATTATTAAAATACCATTGCCAACCTTGTTAAAATTCATTAAAAAATTAATACCAAAAAAAAGTTTCTCTTTGTCTTTGTGAACTATGGTTCCCGCCATCTACCACAGATTGCAGCAACATGGTTACACATTTCCGTTCCAATCGACTTTCGTTCCGTTCACGAAATTACTCCAACCCAATGCCATATAGCGGGAGCTGAGATGCTACACATAAAAAAATAATTTATTTAATTATTCTTATTGAATGCATTATATAACATATGGTTTACTCTAACATGAAATGCGTTTGGATTCTATAAGTTGACTTCATAACCTGGAGCTCGCTGTTCAGTTACCGCTCCAAACAGCGAACGTGACAGTTTGCGTGCAGGGTGTCTGTCCACAAGGAAAAATTATTTCGTACCAACTTAGGCGAGAAAAAAGTACTAGATTTGAAAAAAAAAAAAAAAAAAAGTACTAAATTATAATTTGTTATGGTTTTTAACAATTTAGGAAGCTATTATGACATTGCAATGCTCGAACTTAAATATCACACAACACACACACACACACATACATTCCATAGTTTTTTTAAAAATAATTACGCTTGATAATAAAACATATTGGAGTTACTTTAATATGATTATATTAAAGAAAAATGTACTAGATCTGAGCGTAAATGTACTTGACCACTAAAAAAAGTACTAGATCTGGTACGAAAGTGCTAACTGTGGACACCCTGCCTGCGCGGGGCGATGGAAAAGTACCATACTGGAAAAGTACCATACTAGTATGGCACTTTTCCGTATGGCACAATTCCGCCTCTCTTCTTCGAAAAAGACGGAAAAGTTCCATACTGGAAAAGTACCATACTTGGAAAAGGACGAGGCGGAATTGTGCCATATTTTTTTACACACTCCATGGAATGACTGCAACGCCTCTTTTCTCAGAATAGTGTGGAGAATTCGTCTGTAGACAGCGCTGTCAACTCCAACAGTTTCTTAGGTTAACTCAAATGATGCCAGATAGCAGCACGTGTCCGTTTTAAAGTATGGCACATTTCCAGTATGGTACTTTTCCGTCTGTTTCGAAGAGGCGAGGCGGAATTGTGCCATACGGAAAACTACCATATTTTACTACAAGATTCAAAAACATTTGTGGCAGCTATAAATTATATATTTAAGTATGGTACTTTTCCAGTATGGTACTTTTCCGCGCCCCCGCCTGCGCTAGGTCGTGCTGGGTGGCGGGTGAAGTGGCTGGTGAGGGGTGGGCACGCGCGTGTTGAGCGGGAAGAGGGGCGGGGTGGTGACGTCACGGCCGCAGGGAGCCCAGCGCTACCCCAAGGCTCGGGAGAAAGTGAGTCTCCCGGCTCGTATCTGGGTCAGAGTGCCATCGATCCAAGGGCCACCTGGATGTCGGCCGTCTCCATGGCTACCGGGGTGCAGCTAGGGGGGGGGGGGGGGGTCCCCGTCCCCGGATGCTGTGCGCGGCGCGTGTAGCTCCCCCTCCCCCCACCACGCCTCCCATCAACCATCATCCTCACAACCCTACTAGCAATTCTCTGTGGCCAATCACGGCCGACTTCACTCGTTTTTTTCAGGGCCAGATATCGTTTTTTTGAAACTAATCAGTGGGTCAGATGCGTAACATTAATACCATATTGCGTCATCTTTACAACCTTTTTTTTTTTTTATGTCTTATAAGTTCTGTACAGTGACTAATAATAATTTAAAATATGTTGCATGTGATAAAAAAGTTTCGAAAACTATTTCTTAAAAAAAAAATTGAATAAAATAATTAATTTTGCGTATTTGTGTGATAACACTGTAGCTTCTGAATACTGTATGCTGACAACTTATTATACATATACACATAGCAGCACAAAAAAAAGAAAGGACACTCTTATTTTTCCTCATAATTTTCGTAAATTCGATAATTTTGTTGTAATAAGAATTAGTTTTTTATAGGTTATTTCAACAAAAATGGTTAGTTAGTACCCGTTATTAGCAGACCATTCCTTGTCAGAAAACCTGACATAAATGAATAACTCAGGAATATTTTTAAAAGTGTTATTTTCTTATTTTATCCTTTGTGACTTTGTGTAAATAATCTAAAAAGAAATTAATTTTTACCGCACATTAAAAAAACGAGTTTTTAATCTTGTTCCTTTAGCTTACTAACCACACACTATAACCACTGCGCTACGAAGCCTGACAGAAGAATTTAAGGAGGATATTGTTGTAATACCAGTATAAATAAGGTTTGTTAAAACTTGAATTTACTCTTAACTATGACTATATTAGTTTAACAAATATATTCCAGGGTAGTTTTTCTATAATGAAGTTTAATTTGGCACACCAGTACGTTTGGTACGTCCACTAATGTTTATGAAAGTGGCTACAAATGGGTTTATGTTCATACATGTGGGTCCGCCATAGTTCTGTGGAAATTTCGTTGCATGGAGCACGCGCATCGTAAAAATTCACTCTCATAATTTTTTTTTTTTTTTTCATAACGCGTCTGAAGAAGTATAACTTCAAATAAATGAAAGTGCAACAGTTCATCGCAATTCCAGCTCTACCCTCTGGCCGCGGTTTATTACTCCGCGAGCCACAAGCCTACATTTTATATGCAAGTTCGCAGCGTCTTACCTGTGCCCGTGGTGTACATCCGCGGCCTATTCATAATGGGAAGCCTTCATTTCACAGACGAGAGAGCCACACCCGAAGTTCATGCTCGCTTTTTTTTCGTTCTATCTCATTGTATAAACCGGCGTGGCATTGAATTTTGCGGTCGATTAGGATAGGTTAGCTACATTATAAATACTTTGAAACATTGTAGATGGTTGGTTATATTAGGTAAGTATAGCTACATTAAAAATACTGTAAAATCATTTTATGGTTGCTTGGCAAATAACTTTTTAATATGTAGCTATCCATGGCTAGGAAACCGTTTACATGATTTCACAGTATTTTTAATGTAGCTATCCTAACCAAATCAACCATCCACAATGTTTTAATGTATTTATAATGTAGCTAACCTAACCTAATTAACCATTAGTTATCATGAGTTGTCCAAAATAAACATTCACGGACACACGGCAAACGAAACATATGGCGGCGTACAAATAAATACCGTTGCCTTGTTTATGGTCTTTCCTTTTATCAACACCACCATATTTATTTACAATGAACCAAAAAAAAAAAAAAAACGAAGATGCACGAGCGGGCGTTTGGCTCTCTCGTCTGTGAAAAGATGGCTTCCCGTCCGCGAGTGTTGGAGGCCGCCGGTGCAAGGCCGCCATTACTTGGTGCACACACGCCGTGACGGTTGGGACGGAACTTCGTCGTCGATTTAAATTGTTTCTGATGTGTAGCGCCTTAGCCCTCGGTACACGGCATTCGGTACGAGTCATTTCGTGAACGGAAACGAAATTCGAATGGAACGGAAATGTGTAACAACGATGCTGCCATTTGTGGTGGATGGTGTGAAACAAAGTTTACAAATACAAAGGGAAACTTTATAGTATTAACTGTTTATTAAATTTTTACAAGATGGCTAGTAGTTTAATAAAATTTCTTATTGAAAAATCAGGTCCAAGGCCGGGATCCACAATTTTTTTTTAACTCTCTTTCGTTTTTAACGGAACCGTTTCATTATATGGTTTCAAAATTTCGGTCTGCCAATAAAATGATTCAATAGTCGACTTACCTGCTCCGACAGCGATTTCTAGTGGTGGATAAGGAAACTAAGTGTGTGTCGCGTCCAGAAATGTAGTTGAAAACACATATCAATCACGCCCGGAATTATTTTTAAGAATTCTACGTTAAATTTCGTGTCTGAGTTTCGTATTATCAGTGTATTTTGCAACATGAGAATACGTGAATTTTCTCTTTTTAACGAGGTTAGCTGTTAACACATCTCTGGCGAATACTGAAAGTCTCGCTCACGTTTTTCCTCTCTCTCTCTCTCTCTCTCTCTCTCTCTCTCTCTCTCTCTCTCTCTCTCTCTCTCTCTCTCTCTTTCTGGTGCGGAATCATCGTACGCGAATTGCAGTCGCATAGTATTGTGACAGTTTCCCACCCACTCTTTGCTCTTCTGCTAATGCCGTGTCTAAAAGTGTTCTTACTGTATTGCACCTCGCGCCACAACACATGGTTGAACGTGTTCCTGTTTCCCTTCGCCGCCATGTTGTTACGACGCCAAAACCACCCGCATAACTGCGCGCCCAAGAGTCCGATTATTCAGCTATACTGAGTCTTCAATTCCGTGTTTCCTGCAATCCAAGTCATTGGCATACCAACCCACCGTGTTCCAATTCCGTATTCCTTTCCGTGTTGTTAACTGACGGCTTCGGCAGTGAAAGCCTCTTTCCCTCAAATCTTCTCTGGGCGTGCAGCGACAGTTGACTGGCGTGCAGCACTCGGAAGACAGATAAGGGAGTCCCGTTTGTTATATTTCAGATCTCCTCGTGGAACGATAAATCAACAAGCTGAATCAACTTGTAGTCGTTTATTAATCGTAATCTGTGTGTCTTACGTTTTTGAAGTTGAAATTATCCGGTTCATTGCCTCTATCTTTTAATTAAATCTTGCTTGAATGAGTAATAATAATTCCACAGAGTCTTCTAGCTTTGGGTGTATTAAGATAATTGTTATAAAATCACGTAAAGTCCGAAATAGTATAAATCAGTCGAAAGAAAGGAAACGAAAGTAAAATAATTTCATCCGCGATTTTTAGTTTGGTCATTCAAAGCAAATAAGTTAATGCAAAACGATCAAAACAGGTTCAATACACCTAGCTCTAATAATTGTGTGTGTCTCGCACCTCCAACCTATCACGTTTAGACTAGAAAAATATATAAAACAATTTTTCTATATATGTAATAATAATAATACCAGAGTATACAGTAATATTGTTTGTAATAATTGTAATAATTGTTTGTAATAATAACTCAAAACAACTGAATCGATTTCAAAATTTTATTCACGATTTTAAAGTTGGAATAATTCAAATGGACATCCGCGCCTGCGCACTGTGTTAATTTCAAGGTGATGTTACGGGTGTTAACTGATAAGCATTTTCTTCCTCGAGTAGATCCAGCCCTGGCAAAATGCAGCTATCCATTTTAATGAACTTGAGGTTTAGCTGTCGAAGTACTAGGGCAGCGTGCGAAACGTAAGTGCTTTTTGTTTGAGCTGTTATTTTCTAAATTATCTTTCGACCCCGCTCTCATGGAAATTTCTTTTTTGGTTTTACTATGTCATGCCTCGTTATTTTTCTTTGTTTTACTTGCCTTTCTGGACGACTGTAATTACCTCAGTAGACAGATCAGTAATTTTTCTCACACTCATGATAACTTTGCTTTGCCAAGCCTCCCAGGCATAACGTAAGTTATGTTTGGTAGGCTTCCTGATTGGCTGTGCTGAACGATTAGGCATTGAGGCCTTTTTGACTCCTTATTGTTTCGACTCTTTAAGGTCGATGCCTCGTTTGTTCGATTTAAGTGTGGGTTTTCAATGCCCCGTAAGCTTGGAAGATTTTATTACTTGAACTGTTGTCTAGTTCTTGAACTACGTTTACATAGGGTTCCCGGTGATTTAGCGTAAAGTCTAATATGTTTTTGCCTACGAAATTTATTTGCATGTTACATCTTTTATTCTTCTAGATATGTTATAAGTGTTAAATTTAATTGCTTGTAAAGTCATCGTTAGTATTCTGACAAATGAACTAATATAAATTGGTGAATCTAGATTTTAACTGTCAGATATTCGGTTGCCTTCCGTTAAGTTTGTGTTCAATGGTTATTTCGATGTTTGAATTGATCGTGTTTAATTTGCCAGACGCATGCTTTGCGTACATGTCACGTTAAGAATTCTGTTACATCAAGTTATAAAGTCATGTGCTCTTTGACTCCGAAAATAATTATTGTGTTGGTAACACGTTCCTGTTAGCTGCCAGTTGCATGTTTCTTACTGTGCACTCATTGTTGTGATTCATGCTTTAGAGTGGTAGGTATTTTATATATTCTCGTGCGTCTGGAATAAGAAATTATTTGTAAATGATTCAGCCAGCAATCACTTTCATATCGCAAAGTTTCTTAAATGCCTGTTTTGTTATCCGTCCACCCATATGATGTCTTTTTTGTTTCTTTCTTTAATTTGCTTGGAAATAAATAGAATATTTGGAAATGTTAACTTTGACCTGTTGCTTAAGTATACCTAGTTGTCGCCCATCCTTTGCACTACAAATGAATTATTTATTGTAACTTTAAACATATTGGCTAGCCACTCCATATTCCTATAGCAATTGCAACCCAAGTTTTCATGAGTTTTATTAATAAATGGAATTAAAAGTGTATATATACTGGTATGTACTGGCGATGGTGCCTGTGCTAGAAGCAAGTAGCGAGTTAATGACCGACCGCTCTGACGTCACGGTGGCCATTTTTGGTGTCAAATTTCTTTGAAAATGTTTCAAAAAATACTCAAAATTTCACAAAATTCGTAAAATTGTTCTATTTTGAGAGAAAAATTCCATTTCTTAAGTATGTATTTTTTTTTCATTCCATAAAAACTAAAAAATTCGAACTGTCCTCAAAAAGGCTTTAAGTCCCATGACAAACCTTCAAAAGTATCTGGGGGATCTTTTACCATGTCCTTGAATTTTACTTTGACCTTGAACTTGACTTTGACCTAAAACTTTGACCTTGACATTTGACCTCAAGTCATCATTTTGGATTCCGTCATCTTGACATTGAGCACTCATATCCTCGAAGATTGCAATTTTCGTTACGATCTACATCTTAAATTCTAATAACATGTCCACCATCTAAGATACGATGTCACAGCCACGTTTTTAGATTCTGACGACACATCTAACATCTTGGGATCAGACTCCTCCACTCTTAAATGTGAAGTTTTTATTTTAAGTTTTATTTGTAAAAATTTTATTAATTTTTATATAATTTTAGTAACTTTTTAATATAGATATATTTAATGTAGAACAGAGGACACTGTAACTGATGGCGTAAGAGCTTTTTAATAAACGAATTTTATAAATGTATATAATTTTACAGTAAAAATATTTTTATTTTATTTTTAGATTTAAAAGGAATAAAGGTTTCGATTTATAGTAAAGCTGTCACATTTCAAGGACATGGTTAAATGGAAAGGTTACGATCATGACTTTAGACGCTTAAATTTGATTTTTTTCGAGGAGTGTTAAGCTTCCTTTAGGTCAGTTGAAGCCTCCGACATTTCTGGGGAATAGAACGGGAAATTGTATGGCTTTTGTAGATTATTTTAGTCATTTTTGAGAATTTTTGTGGAAATTTTGGTTGAGTTGACGTCACAATACAATTTGGCTGACACCAATCCACAATCCACACCCTGGATCTAGATTAAATTTATATCTACTTACTACACGGTCGTTTTATTTTTTTAAGTATTTATGACACGAATCATTTTAGAGTTTCAATAAATGAATAACTTTGTATTTTGCGTCACACCAAAGTGAAAGAAAAATAATATATATTTTTAAATATTTATGAACACATGGTTTTATACCCCATTTTTCAGGCTAAATTTTATATTTGGTGTCACGAAAATTGACGGCTTGTATCATTCGAAGGTACAAAAGTATTTTTTTTTAATCTTAAAATTTTATTCAAGCCAAATATTTGGCATATGAACTAATAATTAAAATGCTTATAACCCATATTAAAATCTTATTCGCATTACTAATCAAAAGGTAGGAGACGATGGTGCTTTAATTGTAAATCACTACTCGACCTTAAGAACTTCCGCACGAATCCCGTTGAGACGACTTCCCAGAAGCGGTGCATTGAAGGTACTCGTGAACGAATACTGCAAGCTTAAGTTTCAAAAGGCTCCGACCGGCGGCAATACAAAATCCCTGGCTGTTTATTTTTTCGCGCCATTCTTCCGAGAAAGGCGTCTGGCAGCTCGGCATTATGGCGGACTCTGGGGAGGCGAATAGGGCCTCTCCCTAGAGCAAGGTCGACCCCCGGCGCCTGCGAGCCGCACATTTCGTTCCGTCGACGGTGAACAAACATTCCTCTACAATTACAGACAGGGGCGCAACAACAAAATTTCCAAAAGGGGGGGGGAATATACCTTTTTATAAAGAATCATCGATCCCCCCTATTGAAGCGGGGGGTCCGGGGGTCCTCCCCCGGGAAAATTCGTATCTCAAGGTGGAAAATGGTGCTATTTAAGCAGTTTTATTATCTAAAAATTGATTACACTGCACTTTCTTTGCCCCCGTTTGCCACCACTTCAAGGTTCCAGATGGGAGGGGGGGGGGGCAATATACCCTTGCCCGCCCTGTTGTTGCGCCCCTGATTACACACATTTGTAAATCTGTACGTTTACACGAAAGCACACAACTGTATCACTACAAAAAAAAGGGGGGGAGGGGTTGTCTGTAAAGTCGGTTTACGAACGATAATTTTACGTGATAACGTCATAAGAAATCATTGACGAAAAAATTGTATACTTTTTAATTTTCAAATATATTATTTACAGTTTTTTTTTTCAAATTTAATTTAAATAATTTGTTCAAATATAATCACGAACAATTAGTTAAAAGGCCCGCCTTAACCTGTTTGATATTACATGAAGATTTTCTCGCACGGTGGTTGGCCGGTTCTTGCACGCTCGGATCAGGCGGAACGTGACAATGAGTAATGCTTTTTAACGTGCGTGCAGCCGGCGTTCATCGATTTATAAGACGTTATCGCGTCAAAAAAAAAAACCACTGTTCGCAGTTGAACTAGTTTCGGATTCTTACCCGGGCATTTATCTATGCTTTGTGTTGTCCCAGTACCTCCAATAGTTAAAAGTTATTCGTAAACCGTTTTCCTGAATAGCTTTCCATTATTAAAACTGCGCACATGATAAGCGTGATGCAGCAAAATTGGTTTGAAAAAAAAAATTGTTTGGATGAAACATCAATTGAAATATAAAATCTTGCACTAATTTTCGTAAGAAATACTCAGCATTATCTCGAAGAAAAAAAAAAGTATTTCACATCTGTACAAATTAACCATAGCCATGTGTTGTACAAACCTACGATATCGTTCTTGTAGCTTTGCAAAAGATTTGTTGGCAACTCGTTTCCAAATGGATCTTCTTCAAAGGACAGAAAAAATATTTTTTTTGACATGACGTCTAATAAATCGATGAACGCCGGCTGCACGCATGAAAATGTGTCCCGTTACGCACATTGTTCCGTTACACTGTGTCCCGTTACGTTGTGTCCCGTTACGCTCATTGTACGCTTGCGCCGCACCGACAGAAGTGAAAACTTAAAACTTTGTTTATAAATGTGTTTCTACGTCAAATGTACGTAAGAAAATGAATCTGATTACTAGTATAATTTCATGTATTTATTATTTTATTATTGAAATAAAAATGATGCAATTTTATTGATAAAAGTATGCAATCATTTCATCACTGTTTTGTGAAGACGTTGGCACGTTAAACTATCGTCCGTAAACCGACTTTACAGACAACCGATTTTTTTTTCTGTGCGCCGCGTCTTTCTCGGGGCGTGTAGGTCTCCGAGAGGGGCGGTCGAGTTGCGTCAGGTCGACTGTGTTCTTTGAGGCCCCGTAACCTTGAGGCGGTAGCATCATTAATGGCTTTGCTTTTAACATTTCACTTTTCTCACATTTTTGAAGATATAATTCTTTGGGAATCCTTCTTTTCACAGACGAGAGAACCAAACGCCCGATCGTGCATCGTCGTTTTTTTTTTTTTGTTCATTGTAAATAAATATGGCGGTGTTGATAAAAGGATACTAATGGTTAATTAGGTTAGGTTAGCTACATTAAAAAAAACTTTAAAACATTGTGGACGGCTGATTTGGTTAGGATAGCTACATTAAAGATACGGGGGAAAAAAGCATGAACTTCGGGGAAACTTCGAGTTTTGGCTCTCTCTAGTCTGTGAAAAGAATGCTTCCCTAATTCTTTAGGCGCGTTTTGAAAACATCACGGGAGTGAATTTTTACGATGCGCGAGCACCAAACAACGAAAATTTTTCTCAGGTTGAAAAAATAAAAAAAACCTTACATACAAATAAAAAAAATATGTACATTTAAATATTGATATTAAATACAATACTGGTATATGAAATTGAAAACCTATATTTATTGTGAATATGAGTGATATAAATTGTGTTTATAAATTTGTCAAGATTATTTATATAAGTGAGGTTATGTTCCCGTGTGTAAAACGGTGTCAGGTTGCTTGTAAGCTTCCATTGTCGCTGGCAGGGAGTGTCTGTGGAGGGTTTAGTAGTCTCCTGGCCATTTTCAAGGGAGTGTTTGTGAGATTGTTCCCGTATATATAATATACCTGCATTACAAATTATTACATTATTTTTAATAAATAATTAAAATTAGTAAATTAAAATTAATATTCAACATATTTATTAATTTTAATTACTAATAAATCTTAATTTCAATTATTTCACTAAAATTAAAAAAATACTAATTTTACGCACGTGTTTATATTAATATCGAATACAGAGTTTTTATTTTATTTTATTTATTTAATTTGTAAACGCGCTTACATAAGTACACGCAATCTTTTTTATATAATAAGTTCATAATATAATCATATCTAATTGTGTATAAAAGGCGTATTTTTAAAAAAGTTCATATTTAATAGTTTTTTAATGAACTTAATGGCCAATTTTTGTCAGACCTAGCATTTAATGAAAGCATGGAATCATGTGTCAAACAACTTTGTATTAACCTTTCGTATGTAACATTCGTCTTGATTTATTTATTTATAGTATATCATTAATTGATTAATAAAAATTTGATTTTTCCAATAACTTGAATCTCAGGTTCCTTTTTTCTTTTTTTTTTTTAGAAAATCCCAATTTTTAATGGTTTATGAATGATACCTACAAAAATAAATAAATAAATACAAGACGAAAGGCACATATGATTTGTGTATCTGAAATTCTATGCCTCATGATTTGGTTTTTTCTTTACATGCTAGGACTGACTTAAATTTGGCCATTAAGTTCATAAATAGCATTAAATAATGACCTTTTTTAGTAGAAAAAAAACATTTCGAAACAATTAATTATGGTTATTTTGGCTAAAGTACCCGTGCTTCGCTACGGCAGTCCACAGGCAGAATAACACACGGCTCAATACACATGTCCCTCCTAATGGATACGCCACTGCCGCGCCTCGAATGGGAAAAAAAATTAAACAATGCAATAGGCATTGCCATGAGACGAAGAGTGCATCAACAACGCGATAGCGAATTTTCATCTCGTACTACCAACATTCTGCTTAAAGAGGTGGTTTTCTCGAAATTTCACGTAGATATTGCCACAACTGCAAGCCAACGGTGTAACGACCGTTGCCATGGAGACGTAGAAGGTATCAACAATGCAAAAACCCACTACCACGGACGCATCGCTCCAGATCTAATCCCACAGGCACCGTGAAATTTCTCCGGGATATAAAAAGTAGTTTATGTCACTCTCCGGCTTTAAACGCTTATTCACTCTCGAAAGACTTGATTTGCGAGGCATTCAAATTCAACCCGAACTGTTAGCAACCGATAAATCGGACGCTGCTTTGGAGACGCAGAAAGTATCGCGCGCTTGTAAAGTTCAAGGGTGAATTTTATACGTGGTTCAAACATCGTCGCAGGAAACGTCTTTTTTTCTACTTTTTTTAATATAATATATTGTAATAATATAATAGTGATGTTAAATCAGCTCAGTAAGATTAAGGTTTGTTTGTAGGAAGTATTTACAGACTGATTTCAGTCGTTCAAGCAAAAACAAATATACAAACACATACTAAGAGTTAAAATATGTGTGTTTTAAAATGTTTCAGATTAATAATTTAGTAATGATGTCATAGAAGAATAACTTCTACCGTGTGCGAAAACTTAATAGTATTAACAGCTTAGTGAATTTTTAATAAGATGGGCAGTATTTAAATAAAATGCCTTGTCAAAAATCTGGTCCAAAGCCGGGGATTTAGTAATTTTTCAAGTCTTTATAGCTTTTATCGGTGTCGTTTGTATTAGTTAAAATTTTCGCCTGTTTCATGCAGCTACCTGCGCGTGATGATGACAACGATTTTAGGCAGCGCATTCTAGCGGCGAGTGCAGAAAGTACACGTGTGAATCGCTTCCAGAAATTTTGGTATTTGAAAACCGAATATTTTTATTTATCTGTAAATTTATCACGCTCATCGTTATTTTAAAGAATATCTACTTTGAATTTCGTGTCCGAGATTCATATTATAAGTTTATTTGGGACATGAACAACAATGAAGCACATGACTTTTCTCGTTACCGAGGTTATATGTTTACACATCACTGGCAAGTACTGGAAGAGCAGACTCGCTTTTTTTTTTTTTTTTTGTGATTTCTAGTAATAAACTATACTTTCAAAAAATTCACTTTAGGCCGATTTTGATTTCAAACACGACAGATGTCGCATTTGGATTAATTTTCTTTAGTTCTGTTTATACGACTTCAATAAATACTGTTCTCGAAAAAAATAAATAGTAATAATCATATGGGATATAAGTAGATTACAGACTTTCGCAGCCAGTAGCAGATACAGGCGGCCCCCCCCCCCCCCCCCGCCGGGGGGGGGGAGGGGGTTGGGAATTTGAAAAACATTAAATAAAACCAAAATAATAAAATGCATTTTAAAAATAATTACGTAAACACGGGGTTAGTACAGTTACATTACCGATCTCGACATGCATATTTTATTGTGTTATTTGTAGTTATAGATAGTGTTGTAACAGCTACCTGGTATTACTAAAAATTAACATTCTGCCGTTATCTTGATATCGCATTTTTTTTTTTCATAACTTCGGTGGGGGTAGCTATATTTCCCCCTGACCACACCCCCCCCCTCCCCCAACCCCCCTCATAGTCCCCCACTGCTCACAGCCGTTGTCCGTGGCTGGCCCGCACCCAGTGGCTGTTCATACAGACGTGTCGCTCTGCACTGCAGCAAAAACTTCAGGTTGAGAAATATGTTTGAAATATATATATATATATATATATATATATATATTATCTTAGAGTTTTTAAAAACTGTCCGATTTTTTATTTTTTAACAGTCCAAGTTTTTAGAATTAAATAATAATAAAACTTCATAATTAGGTAACATTTTAAAATCATTTGAAGAAAGTAATTAAATGTTGCACACAATTAAAATATACACAGCTCTTAATAAAAGAAATGGTCGTTTTTCGATTTGGTTGCCTGTAATATAATTCGGGACAGGAACAAATTATAAAAATCTATAATAAAACCAAGTGGCAAAAACATGAAATATTTTTCTTGGAGCAGACGCTTCCATGAAGACAACCCACAGGAACCGAAAAAAAAAAAAAAAAAAAAAAAAAAGGGGGGGGTCGGGATGTTTTTTCATATATTGTCTACGAATTCTTGGAATCGAATAGAGAGTCTTTCGCAGGCACCACTCACATGAAATGAAAAGACAGGATATTCGACACCGGTAATGATTCCACAAGCACTGGCTGGAAACATGATGGTTCGGGGAAATTCTCATTAATCAGGATACCACGTTGATTTCAGCCATTTCGTGCTTTTCCACGCGGTGGGACATTCGGACTTTAACAAGTGAACGAAAAACCCAAAATAGGCAAGTATTCTTGCATCAGCATATTCATTCTTCTTGAAAAATTAGGATTGCTTTTTTTTTCATTTCACACTAGAAAGGAAATCAAACTCAAACTTATTTTCTTGGATTCTCCTTCGAATTGGTGGAAAGTTACGTTGTAACAGTAAAACTGATAAAATATCAGCTGGTCGTTCACCTGCAACTCGGTTGAAACGCCCAGAAACAGAAAGAAAATGAACACCATTAACGTGTACATGTGATTCAAATCTGCGGCCGGCGTGGCCATGTAATTTTATCGGAACTACTAGCAGAGCCCAGCGGTGTAACCCGCGTTTAAATTCGAATTATATTGGATCAAACAGGTTGTTCTATGACTTTCCAAAACAAAAGGTCCATTAAACAATTTAATTTGTTATTTTCATTGAAAAGTAAGTATTGGTTCTCATGAGTACCAACTCGTGATAAACCTGCATGTTGTTACACGCGCAAGCAGGGCCGGGCTCGGAGCTGGCTGGCGTCAGACGCGTGGCACGTGGGACAGGCCACGCATTCCTGGCCGGATTACAAGGGTCCGCTCCGCTCCCCCCCCCCCCCCCCTCCCCACACCGCTGCGCCGTGCCTCGGCGCCGGACAGCCTTTGGGAATTCCGCGGGCCGTCGCGCGAGCTGCCGATGCCCTTCTCGACGCTTCGAACGTCGGGTCGGCGCGGGATGACGCGACTGGCCCCAGCCGCGCTCGTCACTTCCAGAAGGGCGCCAGGGTCTATATAAGCCTGGACGCCGGCCCCCGCGACAGTTGCTCGGCGAGTTGGGGTGAGCTCCTCGGCGAGGAGAGTTTTGGTGCGGCGAGAGTGCCGAGCGAAGTTCCGAGCGAAGCGTCGAGCGGATCCTCGGCGAAGGGGAGTGCGGCGGCGGCGACGGAGGACCACGAGGGGTGCTGCGGCGAGAGTTGCGCGAGGGTTGCGGCCAAGCGAGGTGTGCGGTGTGTAAGGACTTGCGACACCGAGTGCGAGAAAATGATTAGTAGGCATTTTTATTAAGATTTATTTCATTAGTGTTGGAAATATTAGCAGTCAATAAACCTGTGCAATACAAAATATAATAATTGGGCTATCCCTATATGAACCCAGTTCTTCCCACCGACGATTATTATTTTTAAAAAAATCTTAACAATATTATTTTAATGCACGACAAATGTTTGGTTTATAAAATTTGAAATCAATTTTGAGGTTTAATAATTGACTCACTGATTGGGCATAAAGACGAGTAGTGGGCAGTCCCAGCCAACTCATTCGGGTGGTTGTCGCTCGCTCCGGTTCTGACTCGCTGTCGGACTACTCGCTCCGCACGCAACTCGCCTCTGCAGCCGGCCAGGGCGGAGACGTCAGCTCAAGGGCGTAACGGACCTCGCAGCAAGTTTACAACTCGCAGATGACGGCGCCCTCTTGGTCCTCACCCTCCTCCAACGACTTAAGTCCTTCCAGCCCTGTGATTATTGAAATGATTATTTCCCTCCCGGCCGCAATATGGTCCGTGAAGCAGTCTCTCTTCTAACTCCTTGACTCGGTGAACCGCATTACGTTCAAATGTACGGCATTTCCTCACTGCTCCTCCGGCGAGCGCTATAACATTTGCATGGCAACACATGTTGTAGATGCAGTTGAGTCTGTGATGTCAGGGATGATATGTCACAGTTGGCATGGCGGCCCACAACTCCCTCACCTCGCCTCCTCCACTCACAGACTCGTCCAGCGAGTCCACATAGCCCACACTCGTCCCAACGAGCATTCCTCCCTCGAGTCTTTAACTACGAGTCTGGCTCGTTAACGGTGTTCTGAACGGAGGAGCGAAGCATCTTACAACTGCAGCGTGACAAGAGTCAGGTTCCAGGGCCTCCGCGGGTCGGGCTATGTGACGTCACCGACGGAGGCAGGCACGTGGTGGTGCAGCTTCTCCGCCCTCTAGCAACGAGGGGTTTACATCCCCCTTCTCGTCAACGACCGTTGGCTCCGAGACTTTTCTGGAAAACAACCTCACTGGAGCTACTCGTCTTCCGTGCAACAAGGCGGTCAAATGGTCTGGAGGCTTCTAAGTGCGGGTTGGTGGAGTTAACACTGGTGATATAGATCCCAGGGATTACCGAAGCTATATCTCTGTGGCAGACCCCACAGGGATGAAGACATGATCAAGAAAAACAAGGGGGTAGGTATAGTCATAATAGTGAACACAAGGTACGGAGGGAAACCTCCGTAACAACTCTACCGTTTGTGAGCAGGAACTAGCTGGTCCCAGCCAATTACAGGGCTTCAAGGTTGGCTTCTACCCGCCTTAACGGCGTGGATTCTTTCCTGCTCGCATCTCGCCCGGCCGCCATGCAGGAACTCCTCGGAGACTCGTTCGCCCGTCATCCAGCTTCAAGGTCGCGTGCTGGTCCGGGAAGGGATCCCAACCATTGCTCGAAGCCCTCCACTCGCTCGGCGAGTGAGTCCGGAGGATGCACTATCGCCTTCCTCTGGTCAAAGCTTCAACCCGCGGCTCTCTGCTGGTGCAACTCGGAGAGCGAGTAGCACTACTCTCTCAGCGAGCACCTGACGGACGTAACCCCTCAGGATCACCAGGATCACCTCGCCGACCCGTACCCTGCTGCTCCAGTCTCGGCTCTCGGACTCGAACCAGCGACCCTCACCGATGAGTCGTGCCTGCTGACGATGTTCCCTAGCGGCTGGTGACGTCACGCGGTGAGGCGTGGTGCGACGACAAGCTTCTGACGACGACGACGAGTAACGACGACTTCTACCAAGCCAGCGCTCTTCTGCAACTGAACACCTCATGCTGATTGTCTCCTCTCTCCTCTCCGCCGAGCCATGCATAATATTATCATCCAAGGCATTAAGTGTGTGCGAGACCAGAAACCTAAGTTCCCATTACTCGCTCTGTGCTCTGTGTTTCAAGATGCACCCCGCAGTTTTGTAGAATTACTTGGGGCGCGTGTGCTTTGGGATAATTGGACACATGGGTAGTAAAGTGCATCTTATTTGTGTATTTTGTGGTGTAAAGCTAATTATTTTTAACGTATTGGTTGGTTCGGGGGGGGGGGGAGAATTCTCCCCCACCATTACGATCGGCTATCTGGTGTGTTGTGTCCTTGTATCCGAGCTATTGTGGGCTTGTAAGCGTGCTGTAATGTTCCAAAGCCACGAGCAACGTCTATTCGTACACGCCCGGCGAGTAGGAAGCATTGATAATAATGTTAGGAAGCATTACCCTCCTTCCGGTCACGTGGCAAGCCGAATTCTCCTCTCACTTAGTCATACTCAATGTCACGCCCAATCAGTGCGCAAAGCGCGCTCTCAAAGTGCATTCACTGACTCGCAGCACACCGCTCGCACGGTGAGGCCTCGACATTGCGCTGTAACACGGTGTTCGTCTTTAGTATATGTGGTTGTAGCGCCAAGCACTGTGATATAGACCGTCTCACTCTTAGACTGCGGTGCATGGCTTATGGTACACGCTGTTACAAATTTCTGGAGACATATTTGTTGTTGCACAAGAAGCAATTTATAACTCATCCTAATTTATAATATTTTATACTACCACGCTTATAAATTTGTAATTAATTACCAATTCTTTTTCAATATGGCGGCCAAGATGGCAGACAAGAAGGCGGAAGCTATTTCTGTCTGGTAATAAATACTATTGCGGTACAGTGGGTAAAATAAACTAATATAGTGGCAGCACACTCTAGCAGACAAAAACCAAATGGCGGATCCAATATGCCGGCAATGATGTCACGTGGGTTGGCATAATATATGCATTGGTAGTAGTGGTGGGAAATTATTCTGCTGGTAGCGTCCGTTAAGTTCGATAAAGAACGAGATAAAATCAAAATATTTTATCCACAATTTCAACATGACGTCTTAAAAATAAAGGTTACTTAAAAAAAAACCTAAATTAAAAAAAAATTATGTAAGTCATTCGTATAGGGTAAGGCAAAAGGTGTGTATCGGTTTTAAAAGGGTATTAAAAATAACGGAGCAACTTACGGATGTGAGGTTTATTTTATTGGAATCAGTATACACCCACAATATATTTTTTTTATCAAGTTCTGGCGATCACGTCAGGATATTAGCTTCACCTGTATGTTTGTTTGTATGTTTGTTTGTTTGTATGTATGTTTGTAACCGACTCCTTTAGGTGCGATTTTGACCCACTTTAAACGGCCAGATTTCATTCAAACTTTGTAGATTTATCGAGGACCGATGACAATAAACTAATTTGATAAGATAATTCCATTAATCTATTTGCAAAATAAGATTTCTTTTCAATTTATTGGTAAAATGAAACAAAGATATATGTAAAGAAAACCATTACGCTCATGTGTGAACTCTTTTCTTTCAGTTTGTCTTTGGCGCGATATAAACAAAGCCTACTAAATATTGTGACATTTAATTAAATGAACAGTGAGAGTGGGTTATGATTATTGTGAACAATATACTTTCTTGAAGAGAATATTATCTATATTTGTAAAAACACCATATGCATAACCTCAATAGCTACACCTGATAAGCAGATTTTTGAAATTCCACTCGAACACCAACCTGCAAATCTACACCAAGCAGTTACAAATACTCCAAACTATGCCAAGGTCAGTAAATCATTAAATAAAAGACATCAAACACGGCAAATATGGATAAGTTTTACAGATGATATATCAAAAAACATATTTGGATAGAGAGCAAAACTTACAGTTTAAGGTATTTTACCTGGAAGAAATTGAGGGGGAAAAAACACTTATAAATAAACCAAACTAAAAAGTAGAAAATAAATAATAGTTTAAAAAACCAAAAAACACGCTTTATATAGAAAACCAAACTAAAAAATAGAAAATAAATTTTAATAAATTTGAATTAAGAATAGTGTAATTTTTTTTATAAATATAAATTAATAATAATGTAAATAAGAAAATGATGTATTTAATTTAAAAAAAGCGTGGGGTGCTTTTTAATATATTATCGAAATTATAATCCTTCTACCCATATCTGTTAATAAAATATTTATAACTATTGACACCATGCACCCCACGCTTTTTTTTAAAATTAAATACATTATTTTCTTATTTACATTAATATTAATTTATATTTATAAAAAAAATTTACACAATTCTTGATTCAAATTTATTAAAATTTATTTTCTATTTTGTAGTTTGGTTTTCTATATAAAGCGTGTTTTTTTTTTAGGTTTTTAAACTATTATTTATTTAATTGAATAACCTCACCCGGTTCGAACCGAGGACACCGAGCTTCATGACGTAAGTACATTTTATAATTTTAATTTTATAAAATTGTTTTTAAATATAACTTTTCATAATTTTATTTTTTTTTTCAATTTTTTAAATAATAAAGGATGTTCAATATGGCGGACGTGACGTCATAATTCAAAATAGCGGAATCAAAGATGGCGGAATGCTCTATAAAAGAAAATGGCAGATGTGACAATCTTATATGATGGCCGTCACACCAACACCATGCTCCGGCTCCAGTAGCAGAAAGAACTAATGTATAATACTAGTGTGACTTAAACCCATATGCAAAACTGTATGACCTGAACATTTTTCAATAACGTGGTGAATAATGTCTGGGCGTAAACATTTGTGTACACGTGTCTTAAGAAGCCGTCTTTGTTCGTTGATGTTGTTGTCCTCGTTGTGTTACCAGAATATATATATATATATTTTTTTTTTTAAATTGCATCGCTGCGTTCGCATGTGCGTCGTTTTAGTATTAATGTGTTTCTAGATTATCTATTTAGCATCATATTTGGGTTCTTCTTAATGTCTCTGTGTTGTCAAAGATTGTGTTTGTTTTTTTAATCCTGTTCTTGTCACAAATGCCTCGTTGTTATCAGCCAATTAGGTTCGTCTGTGCTGTGATACTGTTCTAATTCCTTCCACGGAATTTGACATCGCCTTTTTTTTTTTTGTATTCATATATTTTTGATCGTTCTTCAGGTTTTATCATCGTCACACAGATTGTGGACTAGAAATATTGTTATGTCCGAAATAATGTTTTTACTTAATCACCTTCCCCATTGCATGAATAAGTAAAAAAAAAAAAAAAACTGCTTGAATGTAATATTGCCTCCGATTTTAGAGTGGCCTCGTTTAGCCGTCGCTTCCACTGCAGTCTTGTACGGCGTGGTTGCTGCGTGCGGCCTTGTTCTCCGCGCCGGCGATTGGTAGCCGGCCTGGTAACGATTCGCGGAATTTCCCCTCGGATGGACGAAAATAACAACTCGCATCGATTCCCCGGGCCGGGCCGTAGAGGCAGCCGCCGGAGTGATCAGCCGCGCGGCTCGGCGCAGGCTTCAGGCCGCCGTGTGGACCGTCGGCCAGGCTCGGAGGTTCCCGGCCATCTTCGGCTCTGCCTGTTGCGTTAGGGCTGACTCGTGCTGACTGGCGGCGGAGTGAGTGGTCAGTGCAACCACTCACCACCAGGGGCGCTTGCGTCCCTGGTCACTAAACCCAGTACTGGACAATTAGCAAGGCGGACCACGAGTCCAAGTACCCAACCCCCGCATGGTAGACTCTTTTCTACTCTGTCCAACACTTCATCCAGACCATCCTCTGTCTCCTGTAAATTCCTACAAGTAATGCATGCCAATTTGCATCCCGCATGAATGTGCCCAGGGTTTTCCCTGTGTCTATGCAGGTTTTACCTGGGCCCAACCTATCTCTAGCTATAGTCTAGATTTAAGAGTGAGGGGAGTTAGTCATGGCGCCAATCGTTGCCATGGCTGGCCAATCCCCTCCTAGCACATGATGCGTGCGACCCTCTCCCTGCATGGCTAATCCCAGCATGACCAGGCGTATAGGCTTCGGCCTGAGACGCACCTAGGTCCCTCCCTAACCCGGACCCCTCCCAAATACACTTAGTTTTAGTTAGGTTAGGATGGGAAAAAAAGGGGGCTGACTCATCGGCGGTCGTCTCTCGTGGCGTGCGCATCTCTCTTGCGGGCTGTTGGCTGGCAGTTCCCTGTGACCTATTGGGTAACCGAAGGCTGGCAGTGCGTGGGGGATTTGTGGGCTGCCTGGAGGCGGCCTAGCAGCGCCAACTGCTACCGACCGCGTCCCGCGGGTGGCGGATACGGGAGCCCAGCTCGAGAGTTGCAATCTCGCTGGGGTGGCTGTGAATAACCAATAGCAGTCCGCGGACCAATGGCCGGCCTGTGGAGTCGTTCTCACGGCTATCGGGGTGAAAGGCAGCCTGGATGCAGCTCGGCGCGTGGCAGAAAGCAGTTCCGTCGGCGAAGGCACCGCAGGGGAGCTCGATGTGCCCTGGATGCGAAGTGTAGACGAACTGCGGGCTGGAACTTGCGGAGCTGTGGACTGCAGCGCGCGCGTGGAACAGAAAAGCATCGGAACTCCGAAGGAAGACTTCAGGGACCTTCGGCTGGGGCTACTGTAGGTGTGGCAGCAGTAGCCTCGAGCGGCGCGACCTTCAACCGTCTCGGGGATTTTGGGCAGCGAGGTTTGGGACCCTCCCCCACCCTGGCTTGAAAGGTACACTGCTGTCGACTTGAAGAAGGAAGATGAAGATGGCGCAACGACAGGCTGCCTTGCGCCCCGTGCGCCCGCAGTTCGAGCCGGTTTACTGGCTCGTCTGCCCACTGTCGAGAGCACGTGTGCTCTCGGCCATCTATCTTCACTGCTGTGGCTGCCTGGGCAGCTGGGCTGGGCTGACGAGTAAAGTCGCCCGCCCCTGGGGACGCATGCGCCCCTGGCTAATAATAACCCAGGAGTGCCCAACCACCACAATGCGGGCCGCAAGGCCCAAGCACCCAACCCCTGCATGGTTGATTTTTCAGCCTCGCCCAACTCTTCTTACCTGGACCCTCTTCCCTCTTCTCCAGTAGTTACCTGCTTGCTTAATGCATGATATTTGATCCCCGCATGACCCGGCCCAGGGTTTCCCCTGTGTCTATGCAGGTTTTACCTGGGTCACATTAGTTAGCTTTTAAGCTAGACGTTCAATGGGGCATCAGCCATGGCGCCAATCGCAGCCATGGCTGGCCAGTAAACCCCAATAGCACACGATGCACGCGCCCTTGTTCTTCATGGTTAAAAACCCGCATGGTAGAGTGTATAGGCTTCGGCCTGAGACACACTTAGGTCCTCCCCTAACCTGGACCCTCCCCTTACACACTTTGAATAACGTAGGCTAGGAAAAAAACCGTCAGCAGTGCTCGGAGGTTCCCGGCCATCTTCGGCTCTGCCGCCGTGTGGACCGTCGGCACCCGTCAGGGCCATGCACAGAGAGCTCAAACTCGAACTTTTAAAGCATTATTATTTCCGAACTGCGCAAATGTTGTAATGCCCCCTGTGTTTCATTTGACCCACTTTACTTCTGTAAGGCCCTTCACAGTTACAGAGTTGAAATTCTCCCTGTCATGCGCTTCTGAATCATTAATGGGCGCCAGTATCCGAAGGTACCCAACTTAAATATTTATTAAATATAAAAATAAATTTTATACTAATTATAATACGTTTATTATTTAACATTAAAAAATTAAATCACAAACAAGGTTGCTTACACTTACGAATAAAAGTAAAACAACATATTAATTAGCTATTAAAATTACGTTGGGCACAACAGATACGAAAGTTCATTTGTTTGGAGATAAAAATAAATTTTGCTAGTTCAGAATTTCGTCGGTTCGCATGAGATTCAAAATACTTCAAGACCTCTGAGTGAAGTCGTATAAAACATTAATTGTGCCATAATTTCAAGAAACTAGAGGCTTTAAGATTATTCAAAGACGATTGATTTAAAACAATTAGAATTATCAGGCAGCAGATGGTCACAAACACAATTCGTGCTATGACTCGGTGACGCGACAGTTCAGGATTTGACATAGCATATAGTCATACCTGATGATTTGCCGATATATGGTTTTCAGATAAAGCCCCAATAAAACCAATATTACCAGAGCTTCGCCGAAGCTCGGGGCGTATTCTCTCGCCAAGTCGGGAGACTTAGCGATGCTATGAACTATTTAAAATGTCACGTCGGCAAGGCCCGACGAGACAACACACACACAAGCCACAAGATGGCACACCGAAGTTTTTTTCTCTTCTCTTACAAAATTAATAGCGTCTATAACCAACAATGTCTTTTAAAAGATCCGCCGATCTATCGGCCAATCACCGGCCTTGAATTAAGCATTTAAAAGATATTACATTAAACATTATTAACATAGAGAAATATTTCAAAGCTCAAAGCAATATCCAAAACTAATATAGAATTTAATTAACATGAAAGATATATAAATTTGGCACAAATAAAAACGTAAACAAATACTGAAAAACATAAATAAATTAATTAAATTAAAGTTTCAGTGTTCTGTGATATGATGTAGTATTACAATATTCTATGATAAATGTGCCATAAGCAGAAACCCATATATTTCATCACTGGGCGAACAAGATCCAGAGTTGCATGGAAAATATAAAATGCCAAATTCAATTTTGGCTCACAGACCTCCGTAGTGTGCTGTGGCTGGCTGAGCGATCGGCCAATCAGTCTCCCGCGAGTTGAAACTTAAAATTATAGACTACATTAAAATGAAATAATTTGCTAATTCAAAATGGTCCGAAGCACGCAGGTGTAGGTTTGGCTCCCGGGAGTTCCACTGCCTGTGCTGTTAGGGCTGACTCCCTATGTCCGATGGGCATGACCCGCCTGGCAGGCTTCACCTCCAGTGCCGGTGGTGTTTCTGAAAGACATGAGATTTTGAATTGCAAGTTTGCAACAAATACCAAAATGCGAATAGGTCTTGACTTAATTCACCTGTAACTTTATACGCCGGCAGTTCCTCTATATTTAACTATTAGTATAGCAATAGATATTAGAGATTTGAAAATTAGTAAGAAGTCCTAGCTACTAAGTAATAGTCATCAAAAATATATATTTCTAAAATAATAATTTAAAAAAACTAAAAAGAAAATCAAAAAATAATATTTATAGTTATTATTTTAGTTTTATCTTAAGCACGGCACGCCCATCCCTGATTTGGGTGTTTGCATATTTCGTAACGAAATGCCTAGTTTGTAAGTCATTTATCTTTTTTCTGTCTTAGTTTCTTAGTTTTTTTTTAGGTGCAGACTGGTGGCGGAGTGAGTGGTCAGTATAACCACTCACCACCAGGGGCGCTTGCGTCCCTGGTCAAATATTCCAGATATAAATAAAATACAAAGCGGACCACGAGTCCAAGTGCCCAACCCCCGCATGGTAGACTCTTTTCTACTCTATCCAACACTTCATCCAGACCATCCTGTCTCCTGTAAATTCCTACACGTAATGCATGCCAATTTGCATCCCGCATGAATGTGCCCAGGTTTTTCCCTGTGTCTATGCACGTTTTATCTGGGCCCAACCTATCTCTAGTTATAGTCCAGATTTAAGAGTGAGGGGAGTTAGTCATGGCACCAATCGTTGCCATGGCTGGCCAATCCCCTCCTAGCACATGATGCATGCGACCCTCTCCCTGCATGGCTAATCCCAGCATGACTAGGCGTATAGGCTTCGGCCTGAGACGCACCTAGGTCCCTCCCTAACCCGGACCCCTCCAAAATACACTTAGTTTTAGTTAGGTTGAAAAAAAATCAAGGTAAATATTCGGGCGTGCCGAAAAATCTTTGTGCTTCGTAGGCTTCCCTCTTTAATCGCGGTTTAAAAAACACAACACTGGAAGACCCAGCTACATTGGATTGTTTGTATTATTGTACTTCGTCAGTTTTGTCTGAAAGTAGAAAGAGTGGGAGTAGATGTATATAGTTCATCCTGGCGCACCGGTGGGTGGTGGGGGATCGGGGATCCGATCCAGCCACCTTAACGCTTCGCTTCATCAGCCATGTTGGATTACGTCACTTCCGCCAGCCATACACGCACGAAAAAGTGTCCCGTTACATTCATCAACCATGTACGCAAGAAAAAATGTCCCGTTACGTTCATCAGCCATGTACGCACGAAAAAATGTCCCGTTACGACGGACAGACCAGCTCGCCAGGACGTCTCGCTATGAAAAGTATTAGGCGGTAATAAACAGCCAGGAGGTAACGAATATAAGCCTACTTCTACACGTGTTATGAACGCCGAATACATACGGCCAGGCAACCGTGTGTTTTGGCGCGCTCTACTTCCACGACGCGCAACGGCACCGGCAAGTTTTTATTACTACCTCCTCTCAAGTTCTGATCTCCTAATACTTCACAGCAGAGAAGCGCTGTTGGTCGGAGCCCGTAGGTACTTCCTTCGCACGCCTAACCTAACCTAACCTAACCTAAACTAACCTCACCTAACCTAATCCATATGCTAATCTATGCTAACCTAACCTAACCTAACCTAAACTAAACTAAACTAAACTAACCTCACCTAACCTAATCCATATGCTAATCTATGCTAACCTAACCTAACCTAACCTAACCTAACCTAAACTAACCTAACCTAACCTAAACTAACCTAACCTAACCTAAACTAACCTAACCTAACCTAACCTAATCCATATGCTTTTCTATGCTAACCTAACCTAACCTAACCTAACCTAACCTAAACTAACCTAACCTAACCTAAACTAACCTAAACTAACCTAAACTAACCTAACATAACCTAATCCATATGCTAATCTATGCTAACCTAACCTAACCTAAACTAAACTAAACTAAACTAAACTAAACTAAACTAAACTAAACTAAACTAAACTAAACTAAACTAAACTAAACTAAACTAAACTAAACTAAACTAAACTTAACCTAACCTAACCTAACCTAACCTAACCTAATCCATATGCTAATCTATGCTAACCTAACCTAACCTAACCTAACCTAAACTAAACTAAACTAAACTAACCTAACCTAATCCATATGCTAATCTATGCAAACCTAACCTAACCTAACCTAAACTAAACTAACCTAACCTAACCTAACCTAATCCATATGCTAATCTATGCAAACCTAACCTAACCTAAACTAAACTAAACTAAACTAACCTAACCTAATCCATATGCTAATCTATGCTAACCTAACCTAACCTAACCTAATCCATATGCTAATCTATGCTAACCTAACCTAATACATGCCAATCTATGCTAATCCATGTCAATCTATGCCAATCCGTATGCCAATCTATGCTAATTCGTATACCAATCTATGCTAACCTGTATGCCAATCTATGCTAATCCGTATGTCAATCTATGCTAATCCATATGTTAATCCATGCTAATCCATTTGCCATTTTGTATTTCTAGTAATTTCCACCAACTTCGAATCATGTCGTCACCATTGCAATTTTCGTTACGGTCGCCATCTTGAAAATCCGCAATTTTTATGTTAGAAAATCGGGAAAAATTTTAAAAATCATTAAAAAAATTAAATAATCGAATTAAATAAAAATCTTAAAAACCACTGTTGCAGTTATTGTTACGGTCGACATCTTGGATTATATAAATGTTGCATATTTCGTTACACCCGCCATCTTGGTTGAGTACCATATCATTCTTACACTTTTCGTTAAGACCGCCATATTGGGTCCTATTAATGTTACAATTATCGTTATGGTCGCCATCTTTAAATTTAGACACCATCTTGAAAATCTTTATTTATTATACGATTTTAATGAAAAAAAAGTTCAAAATTCATCAAAAAATTAACTTAATAGAATTCTGTTTATATCGATTCCCGTCCTTGATTCGAAACCGGCGAGGGCAAAAAATATAAAATCAACAGATCCTTCCTCCACAGAAGCCACCTTCAGACTGACCTACCTCCACCAATAACAAGGTATTTACCATCAGCTGGTATGACGTCACCACACCTTTGACCTTGACCTTGACCTTGACCTTTGAC